>NW_008354544.1:12033-24323 GCF_000622305.1 Nannospalax galili | reverse complement strand
TTTACTTTTGGAATGGGAGAACTTCTTTCCCCATCATTGCATTAGTCCCATTTTGAGTGGAAATGCTTGCTACCAAAACTTGCTCAAGATATGAAAGTCAAATTTAATTTTTCTTTAGGATGACCTGCAATTGAGCTTCTGCTGTAAAGGAGAGTTTGGCTTATTCATTATTTTTTAACTTGATTTATTGATATTACTATGAGGGTCCTAGTAGATAAGGGATCTGCTAAAGCCTAAAGAGTTGGGCAAGGTCATTTTTCTACTAAGCCATGTTTCACTTTTTGGTCACTTGACTAAAGTTGCCCACAGGCAAAATTGCAAAGCTGGCAAACATTGTCTTTATTTTTAGCTTTTTTAATTAAAATTTTAGTTAACGAAATAGCGACTCTTTCATGCGTCTTTACAGATGCCGTGTTTGAGCACCCTTTCTTTGTTCTTGGTCTTCAACTTCTGGACGATCTGGTCTCTGGATTCTTTTGCACTGTTCCTCTCTCACCTAGCAATCCTCCTCCCTCCTCAGGCCCCTCTTCCTCTGCCTATGTCTGCGTGCTGATATTCTGCCCTAAATGCTCATCCTGCCGTCACACTTTTTCTGGAGAGGCACCCCACCCCCCATGCCTATAGCGTCTGTTCCCATGTTCCATGTTACCATGATGGTTCAGCTTACACAGGTTGCCTGATGCTGACCTTTAAATGAGCCAAGATCTCCTCCTTCCCCTGCCTTACTAAAAGGCATTAACCACCTTTCCAGATATCCAGGCCATAAGTCTCAGAGAAGTCTTTGTTCCTCTGTTCCTTCTTCCTGTTTTTATAGAATTCATCTTTCCATGTCCAGAGATTTAGAACAAACACTTGGGTGCCCATATTTCTTTCAGTTCTTATCTCCTCACCTTCTTTTTCGTCTCTCTCTAGAATCATTACTGTAAGGGCTTATGTGCGTCTTTGCATAGGTCTAAAGCACCTCTTTCTCAGCGCACCGCTTCTGCTCCTTCTAGATGGAAAGTATTCTCATCTCACCCGGGAAAATATGGAGTTTCATGTGCAACTGCTTTTCCCTGCTGCAGGGTATGCCAACTTGCACTTGCCAAGTTGCATATCAACAAGCTCCCTCGAACTTCATCAAGGCAAGAGACCTGGCAACAGGAGCCTGGAGAGGCAAGTGTCCCAAAGCAGGAGTGACGTCCCTCACCTCCGTCTTGGCAGGCTGCTCCACTGACTCGGCCATATTCCCAACCGAAATGGTTTCATTTTCTAAAAAGTTTAGTTCCTGACTTGGTGGAGGTGTATGTTATCTAAACTTAGGTAAGATCCAAAAGAAGGACAATAACCAGAAGCAAATGCAGCCAAATGATAGCAGCACAAAAATATCTCCATGTGAATTTAAGAATCTTTGAGTGTTTTACCATAACCACCATGTTATCTTCTGGATAACTTTACTGAGCTCAGAAAAACAAGGCTGCGTAGCAGCACTGTGGGCCACATGGCTAGTAGATGCTAACCAAGTCCCTGATAACTCAGCTAGCCTCATGCTCCTGAAGTTACTGTTCCTTCTAAATGTTCATATAAATCTGCGGTGCTAAAAGTACATCATTTTGCTCAGACCCACAATGCAGTCGTCTTGGCAGGCTGCTCCACTGACTCGGCCATATTCCCGACTGAAATGGTTTCATTTTTTAAAAAGCTTTAGTTCTTGACTTGGTGGAGGTGTATGTTATCTAAACTTAGGTAAGATCCAAAAGAAGGACAATAACCAGAAGCAAATGCAGCTAAACGATAGCAGCACAAAAATATCTCCATGTTAATTTAAGAATCTTTGAGTGTTTGTTTTACCATAACCACCACGTTATCTTCTGGATAACTTTACTGAGCTCAGAAAAACAAGGCTGTGCAGCAGCACTGTGGGCCACATGGCTAGTGGATGCTAACCAACTACCTGATAACTCAGCTAGCCTCATGCTCCTGAAGTTACTGTTCCTTCTAAATGTTCATATAAATCTGCGGTGCTAAAAGTACATCATTTTGCTCAGACGCACAATGCAGTGCATATGTGTGAATGTTAAAAGTCAAATCAATCTGATCTAAGTGGTAAGTGCCCAATTCTAGCTCAGTCAAGTTAGATCAGTTTGAGACTCGAGCTCTCCATATGTAAAACAGGTATAAAATTAACTATGCAATAGAGTTGTTAACAGAAGTAAAATAACATTTGTACATAAAATGCTTGATATTGTACACAGCAGAGGTTTGTTAACTAAACAATTGAGCAGTAAGTCAGGATTTGATGTAGTAACAGACTCATCAGCTTTATATAAACTCTAAAGAAATTAGCAAGCAGCATTCAGAAGAATCCACTACAAGATGTGAGCACATCACTTTTCCCTTCCTTCAGAAATTAAGGGAGCAAGCCTCCCAACTCCCAGAATTAGTCCATCAACAGGATGACTCATCAGTGCAAATACGGCTTAAAAGATGAATTTAGAGATTTTGAGTTAATAAGATGCATGTATTCTAAGCTATAATTATGCTATAAATAATATCATCAACAAAGTGGCCTAAAAGTAAGTGCGCAGTAAGACAGACAATGCTCCTCAGGAAGAAGGATCATGGAGGTAGAGCAGATAAGCCAGCAAGGGCTCTCAAACAAGGTGAGAAGGGATGTGTTGACTTTGGAGGGGAGGATGGACCAGATTTGATAGTGAAAGGGAATTCACGTGTGGGAGAATCTGTTGCATAGGTTAAGGTTAAGCAATTTATTTCCCTGACAGTGGGTGAGTTTCAATTTAACTGCACTGAAAAAAATATTGTGAAAACAGAGGTTTGTCTTGTGTTATCTCTAATCTTTCCAATCAGCACACTCAACAATTACACTCTCTATGCCAAGGCACTCTCATCCTCCAGATTTTACCTAAGAATTAGGGGCTACCTTTAAATGCATGCTATACTGCCTTGTGTTGCAATAGAACAATTCCAACAGAAATTATCTCCACACTGGGCTTATGGGAGTTGTAATCAAATCAATTTAAATATGTACATTTCCCCAGTATGACTTTTCAGTAGAAGGTACAATGAAGAAACTAATTTCTTGTAATGTTACCAAGAGAAGATACATAATAACTAACATGGAATCTTGCCCTTAGGCTGCAGATAAGGTATTGTGAGTAAGAATTTAGAAGTCTCTCTATCTCTATCTCTGACTCTATCTCTCTATGTCTCTTTGTTTCTCTCTCACTCACTCTGTGTGTGTGTGTGTGTATGTATGTTAAGTAAATCCAAACACAAATGTGGGAACTATATCATCTAGGATGCCTGCTGGACCTTAACTTGGAACAGCTGACTTTTTATTGCCTTTCTTGCTTGAGAGCTGATGAGATGAAAGATTAATCTGGTTTACTGCTTCTCCAACCAGAGTTGGAGGAGCTCAGTACTCTCACAGAGGAAGTTAGTGGGTGCCCCCCTTTCCCACACTTAGTGATGGACAAAGGCACTTCTTAACAAATAAGAGTGATGCACCTTGGAAAGCACTTCTGGCTGTGGTTTTTAAATTCCCACATCAAAGGTATATATTTCTAGACAGTTATGATGAAGGATTGCAGTCCAGGCCTAGGTGGCCATTCCTCAAAGCACTTTTACACGAGGGATTATTGTTTGCTGTGAATAAACATAGGAATCAGGAAGCTGCTAACCCTAGACAGAGCTCAGGCCATTCCTAGGTCAAACCATGTGATCTCTTCATACAGTCCACTGAGCCTAGGAGTTCTGGGGAAAATCAGCAGAACACCAAGGCTTCTCTCTGACCCACTGACAGACACTCTCCTGATAACAGCTAGTGGTCAATCTAAAAATAAAACTGTTGAAAAAAATCTGGCACAGGTCCACAAACTCCACATCACAAGTGGGAGTGGCACTGATATTATAGGTGACCTATGAAACCATTCACTGAAGACTGCATATTATTTGTGACTTTGTTAACCATGCATTGAGTGCTGCTGTGAAAACAGGACTGTTCTGTCCTTACCGTGAACAGTTCTTTTGAAGCAGGAATGAGGTACTCAAGGTAGACGTTATATTAGTATAGATGAACCTAGAATTGCCTTAATAGAGGGTTATAAAATTTTAAACCCAAATAAAAAGTCAAAATCATTGATTAATATGAATTCCTTCTTCTTGTGGAGAAAGAAACTAAAAGCCAAGGAGTTGAAATGACGATCTCAAAGTTGCAAATCTTTAAAATGGTAGGATAGGAGTAAGACTAAGACGGCTAGTTGGTGGTTTGTTAAGAGTTACTGGCTGCCAGGCTGGAGAGATGGGAGCAGTTAAGAGCACTGGCTGCTCTTGCAGAAGACCTGGGCTCAATTCCCAGCACCCACGTGGTAGCTAACAATTATCCATAACTCCAGTTCCAGAGGAATCTGATGCCCTCTTCTGACCTCTGCGGGCATTGCATGACATAGGTGCACTTACATACATGCAGGCACTACACTCATATACAAAATTAAAATAAATAATAATAAATATTTTTAAAAGGGTTACTAGCTGCCATACTCCTCACAGAATCTCAAAAAGTGTCTATGAGAGCGTCAAGATGAGATTGAAAAGGGGCAGTAGAATCCATTTGTTTGGGCTTTGTTTACTTATTTTTAGTATAGATGAACCTAGAATTGCTTAATAGAGGGTTATAAAAATTTTAAACCAAAATAAAAAGTCAAAATCATTGATTAATATGAATTCTTTCTTCTTGTGGAGAAGGAAACTAAAAGCCAAGGAGTTGAAATGACTCTCAAAGTTGCAAATCTTTAAAATGGAGTAAGACTAAGACAGCTAATTGGTGGTTTGTTAAGAGTTACTGGCTGCCAGGCTGGAGAGATGGGAGCAGTTAAGAGCACTGGCTGCTCTTGCAGAAGACCTGGGCTCAATTCCCAGCACCCACATGGTGGCTAACAATTATCCATAACTCCAGTTCCAGAGGAATCTGATGCCCTCTTCTGACCTCTGCAGGCATTGCGTGACGTAGGTGCACTTACATACATGCGGGCACTACACTCATATACAAAATTAAAATAAGCAATAATAAATATTTTTAAAAGGGTTACTGGCTGCCATACTCCACAGAATCTCAAGAAGTGTTTATGAGAGCATCAAGATGAGACTGAAAAGGGGCAGTAGAGTCCATTTGTTTGGGCTTTGTTTACTTATTCAGTTTGGGTTTTAAAATTATAGATTTCAGAATTTCATAGTTTCTTAACCATATTCAGAACCTCCCTCGCCTTCTCCATCCATACCTTACAGCTCTTCCCCAAAGTTCATGTCCTCTATTATTATTTTTTAAGGCCTCTCAAATCTAATCTGTGTTTCCTAAATGCTCTTGTTCCTATCCCCTGGAGTCTGGTCAACCTACGAGGAATCACACAAGTTAAGAAAACCTGACTCTCCTCCCAGCATCTATCAATTGCTAGTGCTGGGGCTTCCTGCCAACTTCCCCATCCATGCTGGGCTCCTGACTCCTATGGGTTTGCTACTTTGGGTTCTTTTGAAATAGAGCCTTATTCTGTAGCTCTAGCCAGGAGCTCACGATGTAGCTGAGGCTGATTGGCCTCAAACTTCAGACAATCCTCTTGTCTCATCCTGAGTGCTGCGATTACAGGTGTGAGCCAGCACACCCAGCTTTACAGCCCACTTAATCCATCAGATTTCTACATCACAGAGGAATGAGAGAATTCTGGAATCTCAGAATGAGTCCATCAGTTTGGCACTAACCAGCAACATAGGTGTGGCCTCTTCAGTTCTCATTCTTCCCAGGAAATGAGATATTTTGGGTGTCAATTTCAATGGTTTAATATCAGTTGCTTTTGCCTTTTCTCTTTGTTGGTAATAGCATCCCATCAACCCTTGCAGACTCTCCTTTCCTTTAGTCTCAGGCTTTTGTTATAGGTAAGACTAACTCCAGCTCAGGGAGAACATATGCCCCAGGCTGGCCAGAGTGGCCCTGGATGGTCAGAACATCCCACTCATAACTCGGGTTATGGTCCTGCTCCATCTGCAAGTGTGATTGATTCAGCTGGTAGGATCCAGGCCCAGGGCTGTTGCAGATAGTATATGAAAGTATCTGCCTGAGAGTGAAGCCACATAGAGGAGAACAGAGATAAAAGGTGGAAAGATGGATCCTTGTCACCATCTGCTAATTCTTGGATTCAGCACCATTAACTAAACAGATTTCCTCTTTCTGTCTAAACTGGTTCAGGTTAGATTGTGGTTGCCTGCAATTTCACACCCAGCTTTACAGCCCACTTAATCCATCAGATTTCTACATCACAGAGGAATGAGAGAATTCTGGAATCTCAGAATGAGTCCATCAGTTTGGGACTAACCAGCAACATAGGTGTGGCCTCTTCAGTTTTCAGTCTTCCCAGGAAATGAGATATTCTGGGTGTCAATTTCAATGGCTTAATATCAGTTGCTTTTGCCTTTTCTCTTTGTTGGTAATAGCATCCCATCAACCCTTGCAGAATCTCCTTTCCTTTAGTCTCAGGCTTTTGTTATAGGTAAGACTAACTCCAGCTCAGGGTGAGCATATGCCCCAGGCTGGCCAGAGTGGCCCTGGATGGTCAGAATATCTCACTCATAACTTGGGTTATGGTCCTTCTCCATCTGCAAGTGTGATTGATTCAGCTAGTAGGATCCAGGCCCAGGGCTGTTGCAGATCGTATATGAAAGTATCTGCCTGAGAGCAAAGCCACATAGAGGAGAGCAGAGATAAAAGGTGGGAAGATGGGTCCTTGTCACCACCTGCTAATTCTTGGATTCAGCACCATTAACAAAAAACAGATTTTCTTTCTGTCTAAACTGGTTCAGGTTAGATTGTGGTTGCCTGCAATTTAGTAAGCCCTAAAACAAAAACTTTGGTGCCCTCCCAAGGGAAGAAAGATAACATGGGATGGTGCCCTAGGCTATAGATATGGTAGTCTGAGTGAGACTATAAAAGACTGTGTGTGTCAGTATAAACATACGTGTACATACTTGAAGTAAATATAAATTCAAATGTGAGAAAATTCTTTTCTCAGCTGGGATGCTTGGTGGACCTTAACTTGGAGCAGCTGACGTTTTATTGTCTTTCTCACTTGAGAGCTGGTGGGGTGTTTCAGATTAATCTGGTTTACTGGTTCTCCAACCACAGCGAAGGAGCTCAACTTAAAATTAGATAGCTTTGCAACAATGTCAACAGAGAATGAACTCATCAACATAAAGTTACTCATACAGTTGTCTCAGAATGCTATCTGTAAGAGCTCTCTGAACACGTCTCATATTTTTATTCCTTCAACATAAACAGTCCCATCTTTGGAAACAGATCCCTACACCTTAAGAGAGCACCTGGATTTACATCAGTTGTATATTCTGCCCTGAATCATTGAGAAGGAAAAGGGGTAGAGGAGGAAAAGGGCACGCCACCGTATATTAGCAGCTTTATAAATGTATGCATTAGATTTATTCAATTAATAATTGTCTTAACAGGTTGGACAATTTTATCAATAACTTGAGGTTTCATTCATTTACAGTACCATTCCCTCATTAAAAATTCTTTAAGAGAATTTCAGTTGAGTTGGAATATTTAAAATGAAGTGTTATAAATCTTTTTTCTTTAATGAATTTATTCCTTTTTAAGAAATTAATTAAAATAAGTCATGGAGGAAAGATATGCAGTCAATGATTAAAGTAGTGTCCGGGCAAAGGTTAAGAAGTAATTGCCATTAAATGAAATGAAGCACGCTCCAAAGGCAACTTGTTAATGGGAATTTTTATACTCAGACTACCAACAAGAAGTTCATTACTCAATGAAATGGTGCTCATCTGAGATTACTGCTTCTTTTTCCTCTTCTCTATTTTCCCCGTTATGAACCACTCATCCTTTCCTTAGTACCAAACTTGTTTTTAAATAAATTGGATTTTATCCCTATTGTGGATAAACCCATGTACTTTGCTGAGAACTTGTTCACTCCAGAATACAAAATGATCGTGAATTTCCTTGCCTCCAGAGCGTTCACTCCTGAAAAGACATGGTGAAGATGGTCCCAAAAAAAAGAAGCTCACTGAGCCAGCTGAACCTCCATTCTTGGGAAACATCCTCTCAAATTTAATTCACAGACTGGGAATGGAAATGTCATTGCCTCACTCAGAGGGTTAATCACTTTGTAATTTGAACTGGCAAATTTTATAATGACACTGTGAAATTAGCAGCATTTTATTGTGTTAATTATCTGCAGGACACTATATCATTACTTCTAATAAATGTAAATGGGATTGCGTCTCCTAGGACAATACACAGACAAGGTGAAGCTTTATTGGCAATTTACGGGATTTCGGGACATTCTTTCCGCCTTTTTTCTTCTCTTACAAAACAATTTCAAAGTGTCAGCTTGCCGTGCCAAGGCTCCTGTATTTTATTTAGTACAGTATTTTAAAGGTCATTAAAGTTCTCCTTATCTAACAGGAATGCATTTTCTCAGAAAGTAATGTTGATTATTAAAAACCATGTCAAGTGTCAATCCAGTCACCCACGACTAAGAACTGCCATTCTACTATCGGAATATTTAAAAAGTCAGCCTTCCAGATTGGAGAGATGGTTCAGTGGCTAAGGTACTTGCTGCTTTTTCAGAGGACCTGAGTTCAGGTCCCAGCATTCACCCTGGACCACTCACAGTTGTCTGTAACATCAGCTGTATGTGATAGAACCCCCTCTTCTGGCCTCTGGAGGGACATGCATGAAATGGTCACAAAGACATGTACACATATACAAACATTTTAAAAATAAATATTTAGGTGGCAAAAAGCCTTCTCCTTAAAGGTGTTTGAAAATGTGTTGTCCCTTCGTCTGTGATTACAGACATAATCCTTCAGTAAGATGAGCCATCAGAGTACTGAGGTCAGAGGTAGAGAGGAAAAGCTGTGCTATGCTAAATCAGTCAGCAGACATGAATGCTAACAAGCTCCAACTTCTTCAGTCAAAGTCAGCAAATGCCATAAAAGACCTACTCTGAGTCATCACCGCATGTGTGATATGTGAACAGAACTCTCTCTCCTCTCTCTTCCTCTCTCTATTGTATGTATGCATGATGTGCAGGGGGTCGGGGGGTGAATACCACAGTTTGTGTGTGGAAGTCAGAAAACAACTTTATGAAGATGGTCTTCTCCTTCCTTTTTTACATGAGTTCTGGGGGGTTGAACTCAAGTTTCACCGCTTACATGGTAAGTGCCTTTACTTGCTGAACTGTCTTGCCTGCTGATACTCTGAAAGTATTGTATAAGAGAAGAAAAAAGGGCGGGGGGCTGGAGAGATGGCTCAGAAGCTAAGAGCACTGACTGCTCTTGCAGAGGACTTGGGTTCAAACCCCAGCACCCACATGACTGCTAAAACTGTTGGTAACTCCAGTTCCAGGGCGATTCGACACCCTCTTCTGGCTTCTACAGGCACTGCATGACATGGATGCACTTACATGGGGGAAGACTTTTCTGGAATCCTATAAATAGCCAATAAAAATAAATCTTGTTTGGGTATTCTCCTAGGAGAGACACTCTCATTGACATTTATACTGGAAAATTTATAAGCCAAAGCAAAGAAAGAAAACAAAATCAGAAATAACTGAAAAAAACCTTAGGACAAGCAAAGTGATACAAAGATTAAAAGGCAGTAGATTTTAGTAGCCTGCTATTATGGGTAAGAGGTACAAAGATACAATTTAAGATGAGTCTTGGAGAGAAAACAGATTTTGATGCCCTGTGATACAAAGAAGGCAGAGTGATAATGAGTGATAATTATTTTGACAATAATAATGGCTACCAGCTGAACAACTACCATGAGCCTATGTATTAATACTCATTACTTTAACAACTACCATGTAAATATGATTGCTAGTTTATAGCTGAAGAATCTGGGGACAAACACATTAAAGAATATACCAAAGTTTCACACTGAGAAGAAGTAGGTGAGTCAAAATTCTAACCCACTTCTGTTTAGTGTAAAACCCTGTACTGTTTTCAGTATCCCAACCTGCATTGAGAAAAATCTAAGACCAAAATTTGGCATCAAGTATTTTCACAGTGGATAACCTTAAGTATAGCGTTGTAGCTTTAAAAAAAATTTTTATTGAGCTTTTGTACATTTCATACAACAGTTCTTAATGAAATTTAGAGCTTCTTCTCCAATCATACCCTCCCCCCACCCCCAATGGACCTCATGTATTCCTCCATACATGTTAAGTGCCATCCAATCAAGCATTTGAATCCAGATGACCTTCAGCTCAAGTTCATCCACTGGAGTTTAATCGGCCTACCTAGAGATCTTCAGGAAGGTCTACTCTCTCTCACCCAACAGTAATCAGTCTCCATCAGTTCCTAGGCTAGGGCCAGCCTCCCATCCATTTTCCTTTCTCCATTCTGGGCCCTTGTCTGAATGAGTTCTCATGGGTCTTGTGCTCATTGCCACAGTTCACATGAGCAAGCTTCCAGCAGCCTGAAAGCCTCTGTTTCTCTATGTTCATGGACTAACCCTGGCTCTTAAAATCTTTCTGCCCCCTCTTCCACAATGGTCTCTGAGCTGTGGGTGGGTGAATTTTAATACAGGAGTCTTATCCAGGGACACGCACTCTGCAGTCTCTTATTCTCTAAAACTTGGCCAGTTGTGGCCTTCTGTGTGCATCGCACTCTGTTGCATAAGGAGGCCTCACTGCTGAGAGTTGAGGGATGTACTAGTGTTCTCTCATTCTGCTATGTTCCATTAGCCTTAAGTATAGAGGCTACACCGTAGATGTAGATATGGCACCTCTCAGATGTATATTCTCTGTGTGACCACGTGTGGAACTCTGTAGTAGTCTCCATCTGTTGCAAAAAGAAGCTTCTTTGATGAGTGCTATATGGTATACTTGTCTGTAAATAAAAGGGTCCATATTTAATACATGGCAAGAAATTTCATTTGTCTAGATATATGACAGAGAGGGCTTTCTCTAGGATCTATGACCTCTCCAGCCATGTGTACTTGACTAGAATTGCAGTGCCATCCATGAGTTCACTCCCATTGAGGAGGCTTTAAATTCAATTAGATAGCTATTGATTACCACCTCCTCTTCCCGATAATAGTACCACTACTGCACCAATAGAGGTAGTTTCCTGTCCAGTCATTATGGTTATTCGGCTTTAGGGCTGGGTTGGGTCATCGATTGATGTTCTCCCTTGCATAGTAGCCTCTAGAACTATGACAGCTAGTCTTCAGGGAGAAGACTTCCAGGTAAGTTTCTGCTCCATTGCTCCAAGACCTGTATCCAAAATTTGTCTTGCATCAGCAGTAGGGTCTTACCTTTGAGTTTTGGGAGATAACCAAGGACTCTGGCAATAGTCTCTGTTATTGTGGGAGTCTCCTGGACTACTCTGACTAACCACTCAAAGGGAGGTCTCTCTTGTCTGGCGCTGTGCACCTTGCCATACAACCCCCAGGTATACATATGCACTAATGTTCAGACACTGTATGTGTATTTGAATTTCTCAAGGAGTTCCAAAGTCAATATATTTCCTTCTGGCTTCCCATGCCACCCAAGCTCCATTCATCTCTCCTTTCTCTCTTCCCGTCCAACCTCCCTCCTCCCTCCCCAGTCATGCTGTAGCTTTGTGAATAAGTCTAAAGGGGACTGATGCATACCTCAAAACCTGGCTCCAGCATTCCAAAAATATATAAGCCCTAGAGTTTAATTATCTATCTCAATGCACCTCAGATATTTGGTGTTTATCAACAGAGAAAACAACAGCTACTCATAGTTTTGTGGAATATTTTACTGTATTTTCATGATGCTGGAATCAGACCCAGTACCTCACAAACTCGAATCAAAATCTAAGCTAAACCGGGCTGTATCTCCAGTCCATATAGGCTGAGGTAAGAATTATGTCATCACTTTGCTCCCAGTTCTCCTGGCCTTTAATGTTTCCATTGAGAATCTTTATTTATCAGCTGCTGTTCTGATGGGCTTGCCTTGAGCTTGACTTGCTGTTTTTAGAAATCTTTCATTAGTCTGTATTCTTAGTGTTTTAACTCTAATATGGTGTGGGAGTTTCTTGTGGTCCTGTCTGTTTGTTGTTCTCTACAACCTGAATGGGTATCTCCTTTCCTAAATTTGGGGAGTTTTATTCTATGATATTATCCAAGATATGTGTTATGCCTTTGACCTAGAATTCTTTTCCTTCTATGCCCATAATTAGTAGATTCTGCATTTTCATGGTTCCCCAGAGTTCCTGCATATGCCATTCAATTGTGTTTT
>NW_008354544.1:2371-7657 GCF_000622305.1 Nannospalax galili | reverse complement strand
AGCCTGACTGCTTCATGTACTAATCACGAACAGCTGTTCTAGACATTATAAAAGTAAGACCTTTATATGGTATTTAAGCCATTTTACTTTTGGAGATCACACTCCATAGCAACTTTCTTCACCTTAACTGACACAGACTGTGACCACAACTGTATATGTATGTATGTGTGTGTGTGTTCACGTGTACATATGCGTGTGACACACACACATGTGAGTAGGGAGAGAGAAGAGGGGAAAATAATGCTGTATGGTGGTTTATTTTCATACATATCACACTTCATCACAATGTTTTGCTTCTCTGACCATATGGATGTATCTTTAAAAGTAAAATGGCAGGGGAAAATAATGCTGTATGGTGGTTTGTTTTCATACATATCACACTTCATCCCAATGTTTTGCTTCTCTGACCATATGAATGTATCTTTAAGTAGATACAAATAAACATTTATTATGTTTATCCTAGGTTGATTGTACCAAAGTTGAATTGCACTTTCATATTTATTCTTATTTTTCAGATTTTTCTGAAAGGAACTTACATTACTTTGAAAATAAAAGTATGATCGCATTAAATTTTTAAACATGAGAAAAAGCCCTCTTCTTAAAGATCTTTTAAGTGCAGAGAGGAACTTATAGTCCATTGGCGACTTACAAGTCTTAAGAGCTTTTAAAAGCTTACTAATCACAGAGAGGACTAGCCATTCTTTCATTTGTTCATCAAACATTTATTGACTGCCAGTTATTTGCCCAGGCCTAGAGAAGACAAAGAAGACATTTCTTCACCCTTGCAGAGAAGGTGATTATATAAGTGTATTGTTATTGGATGTGATGAGTACTTTCAGATTGGAGCTCAGTACAGGCTATAGATAGCCCACACAAGAGAATAATCAACTCTATTTAAGTAATCTTCTTTCACAAGAGAATGTAGAGCTAGACTTTGGAAAAGGAATTTGCCCTGTAGAAAAGCAGAGAAGAGCCCCTTTGCAGACAGACACCATGCAAACAACTTGGGAACAACCAAACTACAGTACCATGATTGAAGGCCCGGGGGAAGCATGAGGCAGGAGATGGAATCAGACAGAAAGAGATGCTGAAGGCATTTATGGTCAGGCTAGCAGAGAACTGTGACCAGTCTGGTATTGTAGAAGGAGTCTGCCGGAGTAAAGAAAGGTTGGGAAGGAAAAGATGGAGGCTGAACTGATGCAGAAATTCAGATTTAGCCCTATCACAGGAGTGGCCGGATAGCTGTGCAGGAGGGCTAATCCCTTGGCCTTTCCCAGGCAGACCACTGGCAGTCTAGCCTGACTTGGTGTTCTGCTGCAAGTCCTGCACCTTGGATGGCTAGGACTCAGCAGTGACGTATATCCAACATTTATTCCTTTCCCTATTGCTACTTCTGTAGGAAACACCTATCAGCTCAAAAAATCTGCAAAAGTACAATCACTGAATGTCTAGAGCTGAATTTTAGTTTCTTTTCCTACAACTAAGATTTGAGATAACTTCAAAACTGTATCTGGGGTGCTAGGCATATCTTTTACAAAAGTTTGACACGTTTCTTTTGGCCATTAACCACTTGCTGATTTGGAAGCATGAGTTTTTTATGGAAACCGCAAAGGAGCCAGCTGTGTGATTTGAACACCTCAGCACTGGCATTCAGCATGGTCGCCAGGTTCCCTCCCGCACACTCTGTGCCGGTTCCTTAAAGACTTGTCTTCCTTTTTTTCCCACAAATCTCTTTTCTTTCAGCACAGCCCTCTTAAATCTCATACGTTCAAATAGGAGTGGAACTAAATTCATAGTGAAACAAGAAAGACAAAGTGCTTTTTATTATAATACAGGAACTACCATGGGTCTTGGTTTTCATCTGGTATTTTTCAGTCAAGTGCATGGGAAGCGAGGCTAGTGTTCAACTAAGTAAAAGTCCAGGGCTTGTTAACAAATTACCACCAATTTAATGGCTAACAGCAAAAGAAATTCATTTTGTCCTCTTTCTGGAACCCAGAGTGTGAAGTCAAGTGACTGACAGGGCACGCCTTGGCAGGATTAAACCGTGATCCCTTCCGCTGAGGGTCTCTTAGCTTCTTGTGGTGGCTGGCAATTCTTGGAGTTCTTTGATTGTGTCTGTATCACCCCACATTGTAAACAAAGCAGCACAGGTGACAAGAATATGAGCTACACATATTTCATGGCAGCTGACGCCAGTTAAACCAGTTAGAACATGATAAGCTCACGGCAGTGGTGCTTTATGTCGTGGACAGCAATCAGAATCTTGCAGATTGAATAGTGCGGGCAACGAAACCAAGGCTGGAACTCTGTTTGAACCCAACAGCAATACGGACTATGTCCACTAAGACAGAACCATCACTGCCCCTTCTGAGTTTAACATCAATGAAGTCCTTCCTTCTCAGAAGGCAAATCTCCACATTTGAGTAGGTGACTTCAGAGAACGCGAAAATGCCTCCCACCACCTTGCAATAGAAAAGTGCCAGTCATTTCATTCTTAGCTGGGAACTCTATATGAAATATGATGAGCCCATCCTAGGATCCAGTCTGTGCCTGTGAAGGTTCTAAACCTATGGGAACCTGAAACAAACCTGTTCTTGAAAATCTGGACTGGCAGAAAGGCATAGCTCAGGGCAAAGGCCCTCCTCTGCTCTGTGTGCTCGAGTGTGTTCATGTGTATGCGTGGGCCCGCGAACGTTGCTCCCTCCGGGTCTCCCTGGGTTAATGACACTTCTGGTTGATTTATTGATTGCCTGTAACACCACTGGCTTTTCTTGAGGCACTTGTGATCTTCCCAGTTGTGGGTGCCACCCCCAAGTGGAAAGTTGCCCCCAAACTGGGATGTTTTGATTGCTGTTTGGCTTCCCCAACTTGACTGGTCAGGGCTGAACCTTCTCTGCTTCCCTGGAATAAGCTAAACCTTTTCCCTCCAAAGCATCTGTAAACAGTTGAAGGTCATGATTGTTCACTCTGCAAGATCGATATGCCATTAAATTGTGACAAAAAGGACTGCCAGACCATTAAGGCCTCCCTCATACCCTCAGTAATCCTGATAAAGTGATGAGCTGTTTTAACCTCTCTGGCTCCCATTGCTAACTACATCGAAAGCGCCTCGCGGCTGAGAAGAACCCTCTGCAAACTCAGGACGACCCCCACAAACGACTGCGGCTGGCTCCCAGCAGCTTGTGCTGCGCGTTTCTTCATGCTATTGTGCAGTTTTCTTTTGAATTTAATCTCTCTCTCTCTCTCACTTTTTATGTCCTCACAGCCTAAAGCCTAGTACTACCGTAAAATTATTTAGAATAAAAATTATTTTGCCCTAGGTTGAGCCAGTTTTTTAAAGCTTCATCATGTAGGTTAATTTCTTAATGGTTGAGAGGCCAAAGTAGAAATAGCCATAGGGGAACAGCACAAATCCAACTCATCTTAAGCATGCTGTCCTGAAGTCAACCAGTCTTGGACATTTGCTGAGTTCAAAATCGTAACTTCTGTTGAATTTCTATCTATTTTGTTCTTTTAGCAGTAAAAAGAGATGAGAAGTTGGGAGTTTGTCTTTTCGATGGTGTCTTCCTGTACAGCCCATGTTGGCTTTCAGCTTGGCATCCTCCTGCTTGCACTTCTTTAGTGTTGGAATTACAAGTGTGTACCACCATGACCAGTCAAGGAGGAGATTTAGGTAAACGAAAGAAAAGGCCAGTTTTGTGAAAAGAAATTAATGTTAATGGACCTACGGATTCTGTAAATCATTTAAAAATTAAATTTAGGCCATGTCTTGTTCGAAATTGCATGAGCTTATTTGAATAATTCAGTGGTGGTGGTTTGAATTAGAATGTCCCCCATATACTCCACGTATTGTTGTTTGTGCTGTTTGGGGAGCTAGGGGGAGGTGTGGCCTTGCTAAGGGACATGCGCTGCTGGCACAGACTTGGGGAGTCCTTAAGACTTGCCTGATTTCCAGTTGCTCCTGTGTCCTGTGCCTGCTTGAAGATGTGAGTGCCCTCTTTTCTCCTCCAGCCACCTCCTGAAACTAACTAAAGTAATCCAAATGCAGTGATTACACTTTGCAGTTAAATGTGCATGTGCACACTTGCATGCACTCAAGCATACATAAAGCAAATTTTGTCTTTTCTGAACTAATCTACAAAATACATAGGTCATCTTGGGAGACAAAATCATGTTTGACAAGTCATGTCTTAGTGTTTTATGTCACTCTTTAAATTGTAAGTGCTTTAGAGGATTACTGATATCAAGAAAGATCAGAAATTGGTTGTCCTAAATATGATATGTAAAATGCTCCTCCTGTTACATTCCCAAGGCTTTGTGGCAGGTCTGTCAGCTCAAGGCATGCAAGCCTTTCTGAGCATAAGTACATATACTATTTTCTTCTCCTTGATTTGCAAGCATGAGTTTTCAAGGAAACCTCAAATCAGGTCTGAACCTAAATAGCTTATTATGTGAACAAAACATACCTTTAAATGAAAACCTAAACACTTGGAAGCAGCAGGATCTGCGGGTAGTAAACAGAGAGGAGACAGTCATAGCGTCTGTGGAGCCCATTAGCTCTCACCTGCTCGCCTTTTCCTCAGCATATCAATAGAATAATCCAGGCGGGCACAAGAACAAGAACAAAGCTTTGGGTCAATGAAATCATGCACTGATCCACCAGCAAAGCTGGGTAAGTGGTGTATTAGCTTAGACATCATCGCATGGGTTCTGAGAGGAGGCAAACAGACATCAAAGCTAAAGCGTTTTTCTGCTTTGCCTTGTTTGAACCCCCAAATTTAATCCTGAATTTAGAGTTTATGGCTTTGGGTTTGCTCTGCAGATCCTGCACCATGAGGTAATTTAAGCAGATTACGGTGACAATGAAAGTGAGGGCGTCTCTTCTCTCCCTCTGTACTTAATAATGTCTAGGCCCATTTATACATTTCTGGTTCATGTTACTCATTAACATATCAAATATGTATCTCGTGCCTACTAGATGTCCTATAGTTTGCTAATTTCCAATGATACATTTATGAGCAATATAAGCAGCTTCTATGCTTCTTGTAGGAATCCCACACTATTCAGTGGAAGTAGGGCAATGGGACACAGCAGCATTTTCCTTTGTGACAACTTGAATCCTTTGAACTGCGTATGTGCATTCTGATTTGAATGGATTACCACAGCAAAGCAAAGCTAGGTCGCTGTTAGAAAACAGGACCCAAGATGCCCCTGAAGCCGCACTACGGGCAGTGTAGGGGTTGATAGTAAACTTATGTTCTTTCTCCCACTTACCTTGAGTCA
>NW_008354544.1:1004-1900 GCF_000622305.1 Nannospalax galili | reverse complement strand
CTTAAAGATTTCCAGCTGCCCTTGGCTCTGCAGTTGTGTTCAGGTCTTAAGCCAGTCTTTGGTCATATTGTTCTGCTTGGCAGTTGTCTAAACTATATCTAGATGATCTCATTTATGAGATGTTGACCTAACTCGAGACACTTACCCAAGATGTCTCTGGACCTGCTTTTCTTGAAGGTTCTCTTGCATTATGCTCACCCTCTGATAAGGGGCCTTGGCTGTGTCTACTTCTCATTGAGAGCACGCCATTCATACCAACATCTTCTGTTCATTTGAACAAAATATATGTTCAGTTCTGTTTGGAATCATTGATTGCCACCTGATTTACAACGCCTCTTTTTCTCCTTCAGAAGAGATTACCTCTTAGTGTTGAATGACTCACAAATTGGTTTGGGGATCCTAAGTAGACCACAGAGTGTTGAATCAACATTTTAAGAGCCCTTCAGCATTGCAGTATTCAGTCCTATTTCTTGGATTCTTTATAAGAGGCATCTATTGTTGTCTTTCCTTTGTACAAGAGGGAATCAGGAGGTTAGATGGAGTGCCCAAAAGATTTTTTCCCCTAATAACTATCTAGGGCAAAACTTTACTCTGCAAACTTTGGGCCTCACTAAACTCAAATTGAAGATTCTTTGTGTTTTCTCCAGACCTCTTCCATCTATCAGCTTATCTCTATCATCTATCTATCTATCTATCTATCTATCTATCATCTATCTGTATCTATCATCGATCTATCTATCATCTATAATCTATCTATCAGCTATCATTTATCTATCATCATCTACCTATCAGATATCATCCATCTTCCCATCATATCTTCCTATCTAGCCTATCTGTCATATCTATGTATTTCCTATCTACCCATCTAGCCATCCACCCTTCCTTCCTTACCTACC
>NW_008354544.1:0-978 GCF_000622305.1 Nannospalax galili | reverse complement strand
TTCCCTACATCTTATGTTTGAGTACTGTGCTTTGTTCTTCTGCCACTAATTTGGAACTTAACAAGTTGTTTATTCTCTTTGAAGACCAACTACTTCATTTGTAGGTAGGAAAATAAAATAATGTGGAGAAACCACCCTCGTGACTGTATGAACCCAGTAAAGACATGAAAGACAAGTCGTTTTCCCTTTTCAGGAGTTAGGTAACAGGCACTAGGAAAAAAATTACCAGTTAAAAAAAAACAATAATTAATGATTCATCTGCAATAACTGTTTCTGAATTGAGCAATCACATCTGTTTGAAAGATAATTGGGTCTGATTTTGTGTAAATTTCTTTAAAAAGAAATTCTTTTTCTTTTCCAGAGATAACATGTTCTACTCCTGTTGTTGCTGCAATAAATCACTACACATTTAGTGTCTAAACCAACCCAAATAAAATATCATACTAGTAGATCTGAATTCCAAAATAGCAGAACAGCCTTCACCCCGGAGGCTCTAGGGCACAGCTGCCCCCGTGTCCTTTTCAGCTTCTCAGTCCACGTGCCTAGGTCCCTGCTCCATGTCAGTCACCTGTTCCAGCCAGCACAGCTCCTTCTCCCATGCACGCCTGGGAATTTCTTTATGTGGATCAATATACTGGGCCCACCTGGACAACTCACCACAACTGCACCATCTCAAAATCCTTAATTACAGCAGGCACCTATGCTCTGTGAAATAATACCGGCACTGGAGATTAGGACAGGGACAGCCTTAGAAGGTCTTTATCCTCCCGATCACAGTGAATAAAAGCATTACAGAATAGTTTCATTTCGAATCTGTACTCTTAGCCATCCTTTATGTTGAAATACACTTCTCATTCTCTTAGTTATCCCTTAAAATCATTTATTTATTCATTTTTATTTTATGTGTATAATTATTTTGCCTGCATAGAGGTAAGTGTACCATATATGTGTAGTGCCCACAAAGGTCAGAAGAGAGCA
>NW_008354543.1:4344-13453 GCF_000622305.1 Nannospalax galili | reverse complement strand
CTGTCATCCATAGAGGAACCTGTTCAGATACAGGAGGAGGGAACCCTCCTTATGTAAACAACCCCTAATCCCTCACCCCCCCAAGTTGACCTTGCCGAGCAGGAAATAGCAAGATGACAACAGTATTAGAGTTTCAAACAGCAGCAGTTCCCCGACTCCCCAACAGGGTCCTTTGGATTTTTGAAGCAGGGAACTGAGAACTGAGCTGATAAGCACCTTGGCCTTTGAAGTCAAGGGAAACAGACTGCTAAGAAGCAGCCTGCCTTTCTTCTGATCTTCAAAGACAAGATAAGCAGATTCTACCTGTTAACCAGAGATTTTAGGAGCTGTTTAGCACAGCATCTTTTCCCTTATCTTAAGAGGACAAAAAAGTAAACACTTCCTGACCCAGATCCTGGCTGGCAGATGGAATGGAGCCAGGTTTACAAGCCCTGCTTTTCCTGCTTCCCCCTGCTTGATTTCTCCCAAAAATCTCCCCCTCCCCTTCTGCACCCTGAAGCCCCCACATATAAGCCCCAGCTCACAACCCGTGGGCTGACATTTTCCCTTCCCCAAGGGGAATGTGTCCCACACGAAATAAAGCTCTATCCCACTGAAAGTTTTATCTGTGTTTCGGTGCCACATCTTCCATTCGCTCATTCTCCACCAAATTTTTACCTATCACACAACATCCTTATCCTATAACAAAAAAGCCTGGAATGTTAGGGTTCATAACTACAGCAACTCCCTCCTCAGTGCTCATCAGTTTCCCAGCCCCTGAGAATGCAGTAACTGAGTTGATGAGTACCCTGGCCCTTGAAGTGAAAGAAAGCAGACTTTTCTGTACCTTTTGGCCAAAGACAGCAGGATTTCTCTTTCATGATCTTAAAGGATAAACAGGCTCTACCTTTTGACCAGAGACCCAAGGAGTCACTCCAGTACAGCAGACTTTCCCTTTGATGATCTTAAAGGATAAACAGACACCTGATCCTGGCTGATGGATGGAAGGGGGCAGCTTTAACAGAAGCTGTTCTGATAAGCCCTGGTCTCCCACTTCCCCACCTAATTTTTACAAATATCTTCCTGCCTTCTGCATCCCTCGAAACCCCCCTTATAAAAATCCCAGCCCACAACACGTGGGCTGACAATTTCCCTACCCTGAAGGGAATTGTCCCGTGCAAATTTCCTTTGCTAATAAACTCTATCCCGCCAGAGTTTTATCAGTGTCCTGGTGCTTTCTCCCAACTGACCCGATTCATCTATCAGCAACCATCCATAACGCCAGTTCTGGAGGATCCAACACTCTCTTCTGTCCTCTGTGGGAACTGCACAACACAGGTTCACTGACATACATGCAGGCGTAACACTCATAGACATTAAATAGCAAATAAATAAATAATAATATGGAGAGCAAGTGAGGAAGATACCCAATGTTGACCTCTGGTCACCATATGAGTGCATATGTGTACACGCTTGTGCGTGGGCATAGACGCACAGACACACAGACATACACACACACACACACACACACACACACACACACACATCACTGGGGGTTTGTTAGATGGATCAGGAGGTGAGATTGCTTGCTGCCAACTCTGATGACCTGAGTTCAATCCCTGGGACCCACATTGTGGAGGGAAAGAACTGACTCTCACTGGTTGTCCTCTGACCTCCACATGTGAGCTGTGGCATATATATTCTCTCCCACACACAAATTAATTAATGTGAAATTGTACAAAATCAGGACTTGAGATATGACTCATTGGTTAGGAGCACTAGCTCGTCTTACAGTTCAATTCCCAGCACCCATATGGTGGCTAACAACCATCTGTAATTCCAGTTCCAGGGGAATCTGACCCACTCTTCTGAACTCTGAGGGCATTGCATGACAAGGGGATACTTACATACACGCAGGTGATACACTCATACACATAAAAAAAAATCTTCAAAATCATTGTGGGGAGGTTAGGCTACTCAAAAGCAATTATATAAGGAGCTCTTATGGCTCTCCTCTAAGTTACATATTCTATCATTCTAGCCTGAAAAATTTGTCATTTTCCAACAGCACTTTATTTTTTTTTGTAAACCTAGTTCCTTGTTTACATTAAAATTTGAACTCACAGAATCTCAACCATTTGTCATGTCATATTGTTTCCCAAGAAGCATGTTTCCTCTGAGGTGCATGGCCTGCTGAGGAGAATTGACTATGGAAAGCTATCCAGGGGAGGTGGAGCTTGCTGTGCCATCTTGGGAGGAGAGCCAACCTGCCAAGCACATGAGAACAAAAGGCCTGGAATTTGCCAACATGGAGCAAGACTGAGGGCCCATGAGGCCTGGGATAAAGCTAGAGGTGACTATGGGTGGGAAGCGGTAGTGATCTGGAGTGGCGGGCTTGAGATCTAGAATGGCGGGCTCTGAGCCGTGGCACAGAGCTGGGCACTGGGTGCTTGTTTCCTTGTAAGTCACTCCCCCCCAAAGGCATAAACTATAATAAATTCACATAAAAATATGTTTTATGGTTTGTCTGATAACACAAGGGACCCCAGGAGAATTCAGATGGCAAAATTGGTTCAAGTTGGCAGGATAAAAGTGCTAAAAAAGAAAAAATGCAGAAATTTGAAAAAAGCTAGAGAGATGATGGTGGTGCTGATATGTCTTCTATGATGGATTATAAACTATGTAACTAAATAGGGGCTGTCCATGCAGAATCATGGGCCACAGCTGTGTTGTAAATGTGGGGGTATCTTGGGTGTATGTGAAGATTTGTTAAAGGTTGTCCAGAGACTAGAAAATCTTTTAATGGCTCTGAACACAAAAGGAGCACCAAGAAAGAGGGCATGACTGCTTTGCATAATAAAAGATGTGTCCCAGGCAAGGGAAGCTGAAAAGGCTAGGGAGGTCCCTGCAGATCCAGTTGCAGAGCTTGAGAGAGAGAAAAAAAGCAAGACACTTTAATTTGTGTAAGACCTAAGGACTCAGAGGAAAAGACAGATAATAGTATAAAGAAAGATGTCATAAAAATAACAGTAGCTAAAGCTGCCCCTAAGATTCAACTGTTGGAACAAAAGGAAAAAAAAAAAAGCTAACAGTGTTGTTGCTGGGAAATACTCCATGCTGGAACTGTATAACTAGGTAAAACTTACAATCAAGCATTCAGAGAGCCCCTTGACACGTGGCTTGTGCGAATACAGGACATGGGAGAAAATGACGTCAGCCTAAGTGCTTCAGAAGCTTCACAGCTGAGTTATATAACCACCCATCTGTCCTTGAGATATAGACTGTTCAACTTTGGCCAATGCAGGGGGGACCAGTCCTTAATTGGATGACTGGTTGAAGGCATTAAAGACACATGGTCATCACCAAGGGAGATTAACATGATTAGCAGGGCCTGGAGGACTATAAAGGAGGGGCAGGCATTACTGAGAGATTTAGGCATGAGGAAAGGAATATATGATGTCCAGTTCACTGGGCCAGATAAGAATGTGTTCACGAGTGATATGAAATAAAGCTTAATTCAACTGGGACCTCGAGAATGTTATGGAGCTTTAATGGTTTTGCTAATCCCTTTAATGGGACAGGATCTGTGTAAAGTGAATGAGGCTTTAGCAAGTCTAAATGATTCTCACCAGCATGTAAAACATGTCTGAAGAATAACAGAAAACCCTATGAGAAACACAAAAAAAATGAGACAGAAGAAATGGCCTATTTGGGTTACTCAAAGACAAATGTGGCAAGACTTATGTCGAGCCCAATTTCCCAGAGGAAAAAATTGATGGAAAACAAAATTCTGTTCTAAGGAGTTTCTGGAAGACTTTATAACCAGAAGAATATTTTACAAAATACATTCAAAGGATAAAAACTGTACAAGGGGTGATTAAGTATCCCCAAGGATTAAATAAGATGCATTTCTCTTCTGCTAAAGGTTATACTAGGTATGGAAGTCAGCTTTCTCCCCCAGAAACCAGGTGTGGTCAATGACAGATATGACTACAGTAAGGAGGCAAACCTAGGCCTTATCTGACTCAGGGAACCAGCAAGCACAGCAGGGACAGGAGAAATCCCCTGCCTCCTTAGCCCAGTGCAGGATCAGGCAACTGGAGCCAACACCTATAAGTGTATCAAGAATAAAAGAATACAAAGAGACTAAGAGACTCCATGTAAAAATCCCCCAAGTACAAAATGACTCCAAAAGGATAACTAAAAATGGCAAAGAGCTAACTAAACTAATGCTGCATACCCATGCTGTGGTTCCTAACAAGGATCTATGGAGAAAACAGTTAATACAAATGGACAAAACCTTTCCATGCTGTGTGAGACCTTGTCTATGATTGATTTAGTATATAATGTTAATCTTCCTTTGAGTGTTTTACAGATGTGAAACCCATTTGAAAGATATCTGAAGAAGCAAAGGCCAGCTATAGCTGTAAGATTCTTGGGAGTTTAATGGTTGGGTAAGATAAAGGCAGAGACTTCCAGATTATACAACTGTTAAGAATATCTACAGTACCAGGGGTGGGATGGCCCCTTATGAGCTCTTAGACAGATCCTTGAGGTCCTCAAGTTCACCAAGGCTATTACCATTAATATCGGTTGTACACTAGAAAGGTCAGTAAGGCAATGTTGTTGAAGCCAATGCATGTCGTGAGCATGGGAGAAGAGAAAGAGCTGAGACTAAGCCAAAAAACTCCATGTCACTGGATGGATGATTTTCATATTACCAGAAGGTGCTATTCAGATGGTTGGGGAAGAAAGGATCCCCTACGATTCAACTCAACAATGGACCCTGCATGCTGCACACTATGGACATGCCAAGCAATGCCTGCAAGTGCAATGATGCCTTGACCAACATACATACAACTGCAAATGTCTAATTGGATAAGGCCCACTACTAGGGGTGGAACACACATCTTGTGCTGTAGACGAATCCAACCCCCTGTGTTGAGAAAGGCTACAGGCCCTAGTGGGGAAGCCATCACAGTACACTGTTTAATGAATATAGTACACCTACTGGGATATCGTCTAGGCATTTGTGTTTACATTCATGTTTGATTAAATGTGTCTACTTCCTTCCATTTTTCTTCATAGTAGAAGAAACATCATTGAGATAGATCAATGGCCATGGCTTAAAGATGAAAAATGTGGAGGCCCAAGAAGTCACTATCTCACCATAATACAAGAGAGCTCACCCTACATCTGTGTCCCCCTCCTATATGGGGTCTCTCCCTTTCCTCGTGGGTCATTGGCCACCAGTCCAAGAGGACAAAGGGAGCAGAAGCAATGAACAGGGTCAGGATGGCCAGTGAGCACTGACAGAAGAAAGCCCTTTCACGGAGGCATGTTCCACTGACGGAAGAAAGCCCTTCCAGGGAGGCATGTTCAATGATGCAAACAGCTCCAGACTCAGTGATTCAGTGAAACAGCTCCGTTTATTCAGTGGGAGAACTAGGAAAAATATAGTGTGGAGGTAGTAGCCAAAGGCTCAGCTGATAGGTGCTCATAGTATGCTGTATTTACATGTGGCAGTAGGCTCCTATCATCCGACTACCAGGCAATGCGTGGTTATCATATGGAAAAAACCTGAGGGTAATTTTTACTCCAGGTAACTATGCCAAAGGTCATGTTCGTTCCAAATAAAGGCATCCGTGCTTGGTGGCACTTTCCAGGTAAGTCAGGCAGAGAGCAGGAGCCCCCCTGCTGAGAAGGGGAGTCCTTCCATATAGTGCTGAGCCCCTTAGAGCTATCTGGACATGGAGGACTACAACCCTAGTAGCAGAGTTCCTAAACACTCCTAGGCTCAGGGACCTTAGCAGAAGATTGGCAGAAAAATTGTAAGAGAGGAAGAAAGGAGTGGCATGTGCCCTGGACAGCCTGTTTTTTCTGAGGTGCAGGGCCTGCTGAGGAGAATGGATTGGAGAGCTAACCATGGGATATGGGGCTTGCTGCACCATATTGGGATGGGAGCAGACCAGAATGCTGTGGCCAAGCACATGAGAAAGAATAGCCTAGAGTTTACTAACCGGGGGTGAAACTGTGGACCCAGGAGGAGTGGGTGAATGCTAGAGGTGACTATGGGCAGGCCATGGGAGTCATCTGGAGTGGTGGACTAGTGATCTGGCATAGAAGGCTCTGAGCCCACATTACATAGCTGGGCATCAAGTGCATGTTTCCTTCTAAGTCACCCCCCAAGGGCATAAACCACAATAAATTAACATAAAGATATGATAGTTCAAGAGACACCAAGAGTACTCAGATGACACATATCTTTTACAAAACAAATCTAGCTGGAGAATGATGTTATTATATGTCAATTTAAGGAGAGTATTTGTTCAAGGTTGCTTTCAGAACTTCATTCTCTCCTTTGTAAGTTCATTTCTGCCTGCTGGAAAACCATAAGTGAGTGAATTTAATCCTATAATACTTTAGTTTGGGAGATATACAAGTGCATAAGAAGGGGGTTTATTTAAGTCTTCGTTTTTTTTCTATTTTCTTTTATGTGCTAGATAGATAGCCTTTCTTGTGATTTTGCTGTCTTTAGATAATTCCTGATATTACAAGTTTATGTGCATTATTCTAGAGATGAATCCGTAGAAATGGAGATATATCTCTCATGGCTTACAGGAAAGAAAAAAAAATAGCCTAAAACAGAATTGTATGCAGTTCAGATTTGGCAGGTATCTTAATTCCTATCTAAGTTTCTTGTGGTAGCACAGAAGGAAAGCCAGGTGTTCCAGACTCATCTATATGTTTCCTGCAAATGGGACAAATGAACAAGTTCCAAGAAACCTAGAAAACTATTTCCTTGTGGTTTTCAATCATTCATGGCTCCTACAATCTTTCTGCTCCCCCTTCCACAATGGCCTTTGAACCCTGAGTGAATGAGGTCTAAGAGTCCTGTCCAGGGACACACATTCTGCAGATTCTTATTCTCTACATTTTGGTTAGTTGCAGTTTTCTGTGTTAATTGCTCTGTTCCATAAGGAAATTTCACTGGTGAGAGTTGAGAGATGCATTAATTTCCTCTTTACTCTCTGTTCCAGACAAAATCCCACCAGACAACTGGATAAAAGGACACAAAGACACAATCTTAGCTAAGGAACCGTTAAGAGATGAGCATTGCTTCATGAGAGATAGTTCTTCTACTTTAAGTGAGTGATGTTAGATAGGCTGACAAGGTTCCTCAGTGGATGTACTTACAAGGATGGAACACAAACTTGACTGGATAAACCTTAATATATATGACAAAATGCATGAAATACAGTGAGGGAGGCTCTTGGAGGAATGGGTCTAAATATGATTAAGATGTATGAAATGCAAAAAAATTAATAAAAATATATATTGCAAAATGGGGGCAATAAAAGCAAAGGTGAATATTTGAAGTTCCTTGACTGGCAGGGAAATTAATACATTCTTCCAGGATTATGCAAGCCCTTATGCACTGGTTCACATTTATGATTACTACAGAGTGAAGCAGGAAGGGTCAGATCAGGGGGTATTAGAGAATGTTTCAGTAGTCATTAGGTTGGTACTTTGTTTTGTGAAGAGACATTTCAGATGTTCTGGCTCACAAGTGTATGTGCTATCTATCCTCTTGTCTCTCAGGAGGATCACAGGTTTCATCTTAGTGATAAGAACTCAGCTTTTTCTAACAGTTCTCTAGTCATGAGGATTCTCAAGACCACGTGCTAATCAAGGACCCAACTGTTTTATAGGTCTTTCTTTCCAATAAAAATTAAACAATTTATATTGAGCTTTTGTATGTTTAATACAACAATTCTTAAACAAATTTGGATCCCCTCCTCTTTCATGCCCCCACCATTGGACTTCATATATTTTTCCATACATGTTAATTCCTATCCAGTCAAGCATTAGTACCTAGATGTGCTCTGGTACACATTCATGCAATGGAGTCTAGTCAGCCTGTCTAGAGATCCTAAGTAAGTCCTACATTTCTTCATCCAATGTTAATCAGTCTCCAACTGTATTCAGAATAGGCCCACCACTTACTTCTCTCTTCCACTCTGGGCTCTTGTCTGATTGATTTGGCATGGGTCCTGTGTTCAATGCCAACATTACCATGAGTTCACATGTGCAAGCTTCCAGTGGCTTGAAAGAAACTTTTTTGATCAGTGGTGTACTATATACTTGTCTGTAAATATAAGGATCCATATTTAGCATATGTTAAGAAATTTCATTTGTCTATATGTATGACATAGACAGGGTTTACTCTAGAATCTAAGTCTTCTCCAGACATGTGTATTTGGCTGTGCTTACACTGTTACCAATAAGTTCACTCCAGTTGAGAGGGCTTTAAGTATTTTAATCCATATGTATATCAGTGGTGTATATCAAGGAAGACAGTGGCAGTCAAGAAAGACCTACCTTTGAGTGGTTGATGAGAGTGGTCTAAGGGTTTTCCAAAATAACACAGGCTATTGCCAGAGCTCTTGGTTATCTCCCAGAGCTGGAAGATAAAACCTTACTGTTGAAGGCAGGACATACTTTGGTACCGTTCTTGGAACAGTGGATCAGGAATTGACCTGTTCTATATTATAATATACAAAATTCTAATAGATAAAGTCAATCAATGGTCCAACCCAGCCTAAAGCCTAATAACCATAATGACCAGCACAGCAAACTACTTATTTCCAAATTTTAAGGAGGACTAAATCCCCAGTGTTCATAATCTTTGGGGGCCCTACACTTCAATTGGGTATAACCAATTTCTGTAAGGCTTGCTTGACTTGCTTTAAATTTAATATGTTTTGGGACATCTTATCAGTCTCAGACTCTGTGGTCATATCTAGTATGAAGAAGAACATTACATATCATACTTCATAGAGGCTGACTTGGTTTCAGACTTTGGAACTTTTCTGTTTCTCATGGGATAATAGCTTTCTTCATGTTTCAGAGTTTTCCTGGTAAAGCTTTGCCAGAATTTTTTAAATAGTATTCCTAGTATTTTCAATTTTGCCAGAGGACTGTGGCCTCCTAGCATATTATAGATGATATCTATCTATTCCCAGGGCCCTAGATATGAACTTTGTCATCAGCACTATAAAAAATGTCCCATCGTTGCTCTGTAATATGTGGAGGAGGTCAAAGTTTAGAGTAGTTTCTTTTAAGTGGA
>NW_008354543.1:0-4168 GCF_000622305.1 Nannospalax galili | reverse complement strand
CAAGCTACAAGAAGATTGTCTGATGTGCTGGGTGTGATGATTCTCATGTATCATCCTAGCACTTGAGAAGTGGAGGCAGGAGAATCAGAAGTTCAAGGCCATTCTTGGCTACATATGGGTTTGAGGTCAGCTGGGATTACTTGAGACCTGGTCACCAATACAAACAAGCAAGTCGATAGCTGACTTAGAATCAGCTTGTGCAGAGCTTTACACTCAAATTTCTGACAGTTTTAAGCTATCCTGCAGATGGCTGGAAACCTTGAAAAAGTTTGGAGTGGGGAATTTGAATAAGGTGTTTTAAGATGACATTTAAATAAGATGAATATAGAGACCAGTCTGAATGTAAGATAGATGTCTGCTAAGAAGCGTTGCAGCCTACAGGAGTTAGAAGCTGATGGTGAAGATACTCTGCATCACTTTTTCCTAGAATTGCCTTTAAGTGGATGGTGAATTAAGAACATCAATATGTCTCATTCAAAAACAGACATCATTGTGGAGCAGTGTGGAGGACACAGTATTGAAAATTACAGACTTCTCTTTTTCAGGGGTATATTTTATTTCATACGTACATAAGTTTCTCTCCCTTCCAATTTGCTTTTCAGTCAATGTTGTTTTTTATTTTTTCTAATTAGCTTACAAGTTACTAGATACCATCATGGAATTTTCAAATGAAGTGTTTTACAGATTCTCCTTCCCTCTTGTAGTGGTTTGATTGAGGCTCATGTATTTTCTTGATCCCCAGCAGGTAGCGCTGTTTGTAGAGGTTATGGAAACTTTAGGCAGTGCAGCCTTGATGGAGGAAATATATCACTAGGGCAGCTTTGAGGGTTTATAGCCTTGCCTTGTTTTCAGTTCCCTTTCTCCATGTGGTTAAAGATATGATCTCTCAGCTTCCTACTCTGGCCCTCTGCTGCCATACCTCCCCCTACCCCACATCATGGACTGTCTCTCTGGAGTGTTCATCCAGAAGCCACTTTTAAAGGCCATGTTGTTTTATCACAGCAACAAAAAGTAACTAAAACACCCTCATCTCTTCCACCCCTGTGCTACCCCTGATTCCCATTGTTACTTCCCCTCTGTCCTGGTTAGCTTTTGTTCTCAACTTGATGCTATGTAGAATCATCTGGGAAGAGGGACTCTCAATTGAAGAATTTCCCAGATCAGATTGGCCTATGGCCACATTTCTAAGAGACTGTCTTGATTGATGTTGGATTTGGGAGGGCCCAACCACTGTTGGGGCACCATGCCTGGGAAAGTGTGTCTGAGCTGTGGAAGAAAACTAGTTTAACATGAGACACAGGGCCATCCAGTAACCCTATGTCCCACTAAATTTTCTCCTTCCCACTCTGTTTGACCTGCCCTCACTCTCTTCAGGGTCTCATGCTCCGGGAAGCAGGTAGACAAACCACATAGCACATCTTTATCTGAATTTTGCATAGTGTATACCTTTGGAGGGGAGGATAGTGACATACAAAGAAAGGAACATCTGTCAGCCCAGCTCTGCAACATGGGCCAGATGAAGCCCAAGGTCTGACTCATCTTGTGTCCTCACATGCCCATGCAGCCCACAGAGTTACTTGCGGGATCCATGGAGTCCTCACAAGGACCCCTGGCTCCCCACAGGGTCCAGGGCAGGCTCGATCACCTGCTTCCTATTCCCTGCTTCCCAGAATGTCGCCCAGGCTCCCTCTCCTTTTGTTCCAACTCTCCTGATGCTAAGATCCATCCTTCCTTCCAGGGTGCGCTGTGCTCACCAGTGGCTCTTCAGAGGAAGTCGGGAGGAATTAATAATTTCTGGGCTACACCCTCTCAAGCAGTAGGGTCAGAAAGCTCTATGGTTTCTGTCCCAGGTTCCCGCATTTTGTTCTTGCCTGAATCCCTGCCCTGACTTCCCTTGGTGATAATCTGTGACCTGAAACTATAAGCCTAAGTATGCTCTTTCCTCCCCAAGTTTCTTTTAGTCATGATGTTTATCACAGAAACAGAAAACAAAGGACATTGTCCTAACTCAAATGTCACTTTAGCATGTCTTCATTTCTTCTCGGGTGGTTACAGTTAGGGCATGATGAAGCAGAAATTTAAAAAAAGGCATAATAACACATGAATGTGGTTGGTGAGTACAAAGCAAAATTAACCAGGTGTGCTGACATGGGTGAAACATTGTTGCCTGACTTGACCAGTGTCCTGTGCTCCCTAGTGGTAGTATGAGGAGTTTATCCTGTATATAATGCCTGGTTCTGTAGCTGACAGGTAATGTAGCTGCTCTGTCTTGATCTTTGGGCTCTGGGTCCACTCATATGAGATCTCAGACACGAAACTTCATCCTTATATTTTGGACAAGAAGGATGAAAATGAGCCTTGAGGACCTTTCTGCAATCGATATATGGAGCTTCTAGGCATTGGGACTCTCAAGCGGTAGATTCAGCTTTTGCATCACACTGGCATCTCCTCCTTCAGACCCTGACCTGAGACAAAGAACAAGGGCACCTCTCTTGGAGATCTCTGGGTATGAAAAGGGGCAGAAATGTTTTACCACTGCTCCTGTTACTATCTAGTACCTGAACCACGATCCCAGTTGTTCTAGCAGAAGATGGAAAGGGAGAGACAAATGAATAAGAGAGTAGATATGGGCAAACAAAATAACAACAGTTTGGGAAAGTTTTAGGAAACCATGATGTCTGAGTGTTTTATGGCAATAGGGCTGCCATGTGGGTCTTAACCTCTATGTCAGTATCATAATGGTCACCCACATTCATTCAGTGTCATCTCGGTTGCCCACATGACCAACAGCATCTTTAGTTGACATGTTTGGTAGCTATAACTACCATTTAGCAGCACTGTTGCTGTCTGTTTGGCTTATAAGCTGTAGACAGTTATTATGGTGTCTTATAAAATGCTTCTGTGGTATATTGGGGGGGAGTGATGGAATTTTGTACATGCATGAGTACACTAGTTTTAAAATGTATTATCTTTTACTTTTTGTGTTTAAGTGCATTGCCTGCATGGCTCTAAGTGCATCTTGGTCATACAGTGTCTGTGGTGGTCAGAGAAAGGTGTCAAATTCCCCTGGAACTGGAGGTATGGATGGTTGTTAACCACCATGTGGTTGCTGGGAAACAAACCCTGGTCCTCTATGAGAACAGCATGTTCTTTTAACTACTGAGTCAGTTCTCCAACCCCTAGTCCAGTTATATTTGAAGAATTGAAAGGGGAATGTGATACCTCATGAACAGCTTTCACCAGGGGTATGTGCTTTCTGGAAAGACCCTGGTACTGCTCAAATGGAGTGGGCACACATACTTTGTGGCCCTGACATCCAGCATGGCAAGGTGAAAGTTAGCATACACTTTCAATTCCTGATGAACTCACAATAAGGAGTGATGAACTATAGGGGTCAAAGAGGGGAAATTAATGGATTGCATCTGATGCCCATGAGCCTGCTGTTCGTCATTTCCTTAGGAGGTTGCCTAAGAAGCTCTCCAAGTAAACTGAAATGGGTAAGCAAACAAAGGAAGAAAAATGGAGTAGAAAGTTGATAAGAGGTTAGAGTCATTAACCATGCCTCCTGGAAGGTGGCTAGGCAAACTCTTATAGCCATAAATCATGGTATGGTAGGCACCTGCTTGGATTTCCAGGAACTTCTTTCTTAGAAGAAGGCATTGGACCAAGGGCACATGGGTACCTTTTAAAGTGAGAAAAGCACTTAGAAGATTGGAAGTGGGGAATGGGCTGAAGAGATGGCCCAGAAACTCAAAGCACTGATTGTTTTTGCAGAAGACTCAGGTTCAAATCCCAACATAGGCATGGCAGCTAACAACTTCCCATAATTCCAGTTTCAGTAGATCTGACACCCTTTTCTGTAATTCATGGACATTACATGACATGGGTGCAATTTACATACATGCAGGCATAACAGTCATACACATAAAAATATGGAAGTGGGTCAAATAAATAAAATTGGAAATGGGTCAAAGCTGGATAAAGTCAAAGTCTCAATGGTTCTATGCCTGGAATCTTGTGACTGCGTTATTTGTTGTATTACTTTTCTGTTGCTGTGACAGAGGAAACACTGAACAAAGCAGCTTATAGATGGAAGAGTTTATTTTGATTATGGTTCCAGAGGGAATGCAATCCATAACGGTGGTGAGGCATAGTGGCAGGAGGTGGC
>NW_008354542.1:11523-12131 GCF_000622305.1 Nannospalax galili | reverse complement strand
TTGTATAGGTTTCAACTAATGCAGGCTTGTCTCGGGGGATAGAAGTGGTCTCGAGCCCCCTCTAATAATAATCCTGAAGGATGTAGGCGTCATGCAGTAGAGGGGCACGTCTTTCCTCTGTCGGCTGTGGTTTGGTAGGCAACAGTCCAACTTGGTCCTGATGTTCTCGCATTCTTTTCTTGGTTGAGTAACAATATTTTGTGCAGAAAGAAAAACTGGTGGGTAGAGTTACATGATACTGCACCTGAATCCTCTGCTGTATCTCTGGAGGGTTCTTTCCCAAGATAAAGTCTGTACTTCCTTTTTTAGCCTGAATAAGATATTTATTTCTTTCACTTTATTCCGGTTTCTAGGCCTTGTGCTCTCTGCTCTGATGAACTGCTCAGTGGAGAGACTCAGCCGCTGTAGATTTTCTACACTGCCCTTTGGCTCCCCTTATCTCAGCCCCACGTCTGCTAAGCTTTTCATTGTCAACTGGCAGCTGCAGTGGCCCGTTCTTCAAAAGATCTTGTGTTTAGTAGATGTTTTCTTGAAAGCCTATGGTTGTTGCTGAAAATAATCTATGTTGTGTGAGTTTATACTCTATTCATAAATTGTAGTCTTCTCTT
>NW_008354542.1:4060-9556 GCF_000622305.1 Nannospalax galili | reverse complement strand
AAAGAATTTTTTATTTATATTTTTATTGTGTGTGTGTGTGTGTGTGTGTGTGTGTGTATGTGTATGTGTTTGAGAAACACACACAGTTCTCAAGCACTGCTGATGACTTTGAGAGACCAGTGCTGCTTTCCCCTCCTCCCCAACTCCTTGTCCCTCTGCATGTGTGCTGCTTTTCTCTGCCCTCCCCTACCCCTTCCTTTGTTCTTCACCTCCCTTCCCCTCTTTCTCTTTCTTTAATTCTACCTTTCTTCCTTTTTTGAGTCAGGGTCTCACTCAGTAGGCCAGGCTGGCCTAGAACTCATTATATATTTAACCCAGACTGGCCTTGAACTTGGAGTGGTCCTTTTGCCTCAGCCTCCCAAGTGCTAAGATTACAGGAGTGAGCCATCATGAATAGCTATATACTTACTTTAATTAAAATTTAGCACCCCTTGTTCAAAAACAGTTTTTCCTTTTATATTGAAAGATAAAACCCTCTCCCTCAAGCCTCAGTTTTAGAAAAAGGTAATTGAGGAGTGTGTCTTAGAAGTGGTTGACTTGGCATTATCACTGAAGTTCACATTTGCCTGAAATATCTTGTAACCGGACCCTCTTGTGTAAAGACTTCTGCAGCTTTTCCCTGGATGGCAGGGGCCTTGGTTGTATTTGGGCTCTTTCAGGTGAAGAAATGAACAGAATACAATAACCACTTGGATTTTTTTTGTTTTGTTTTTCCAGATCCAGTTTATAAGAGATTTTGTTGGATTCTGACATATAACTTAAGTATTAGCACTGTGTTGTTATTTGGTAGGTAGCTACTTGTATGGAACAGTAGCGCTTGTGCATTGATTTTAATTATGGCTAATGATTGGCATATCTGATATGAGAGAATAGAGTGGTGCTGCTGCAGAGAGCTGATGAGGAATGGCCATGAAGAGGAGAGGTCTGAGAAGGTAGGCCCTTAACGCAGTGGAGGGTGCGGTGGAGTGAAGTCCCAACTTCTGGCCTTTGCTGCCTTATAAGCACCTCTCAAGCTTGAAACTTGATTATGTGGGATTTAGAGCTTAACTGAGATACAAGTTTCAAGCTGATGAGGAATGGCCATGAAGAGGAGAGGTCTGAGAAGGTAGGCCCTTACGCAGTGGAGGGTGCGTGGAGTGAAGTCCCAACTTCTGGCCTTTGCTGCCACCTCTTGCTGTAACTAACTTATAAGCACCTCTCAAGCTTGAAACTTGATTACGTGGGATTTAGAGCTTAACTGAGATACAAGTTTCGTAGACAGTAGCTCTGGATGCCTGCTGTGGAATCTGCCTAGGGTGCCTAGCACTCTACTGACTTGAGTGGTCGGACTGCTGAAGACAACAGAGGTTACTCGTGGGCTTTTATTTGCTACAGAGAGCAAGCTGAAGGCCCTGAGGGGCTCATCCAGTGTTCCTTTTCTTCATTTTAAGCCCCCTCCCCCCTTGAGTTTGGTTTTGTTATTGTTTAGTTTTTGAGATGGACTCTTGCTGGCTTCTAACTCCTGATCTTCCTGTCTTAACCTCCCCAGGGCTGGGGTCTCAGCTTGCTCTACCATGCTGAATGCCTTGTTTGCCTTTCCTTCTGAAAGAAGATGTGTCAGTGACATCTGTTTGTCTGTCTTCACTTTGCATTCTTTCATGATTTTTAAAAATTATTTATTTTATGTGTATGAGTGCATTGTCTGCATGTATGTAAGTATAACCATGTCCTGCGCAGTGCCCATGGAGGACAGAAGAGGACGTTGGGTCCCCTGGAACTGGAGTTATGGATGGTTGTTAGTCACCATGTGAGTGCTGGGATTCAAACCCAGGTCTTCTGCAAGAACAGCCAGTGCTCTTGACTGCTAAGCCATCTCTCCAGCCCCATCTTTCGAGATTTTTGACTGTTTTGGTGTGGATGGTTTCCTTTATCTACCCATCTCCTCTGTAGATTGCCCACCACCCTTTAAATTCTTCTGGAAGAGTTCTCATTAAATTCTCCTGTATATTCATGTCTCTTATGCCCTGTAAATGACTTGGACATATAAGTTGTGACCTTGATAAACCTATGTAAAAGGAAAGAAAGCCTTAAAGTGACCATTCTTTACCACGTGAAAGCTTAAAAACAGGGGTTCTCAGACAGGTTATTTGAATAATGCAGCAATATATTATCTAAATTGTCATAACTTTTTTTTATGGAGAAAGAGTATACCTTGTGGCAGATTTTTCAAAGACCTTCATTTACTATTAGAGTTTGCCACCAACTTAGGAAAATATAGTCTATCTAGAAGATGATTGCAAGCCTCCATTAACTTTAGCTGTGTGTGTGCACGCATGTGTATGTCTACATGTACATGTGAATGAAAGTGCCTGTGGATTCCAGAAAGGGGTGTTGGAGCCCCTGGAGTTGGAGTTACAAGTTGTGAGCTGCCTGACTGGGTGCTAGGAACTGAACTTGGGTCCTCTGCGGGAGCACCGTGTGCTCTTAAGCACTTGAGCCATCTCTTCGTCTCTTCTATTATTTTGTTTGTAACTAAAGTAGGTTTGATATTGCTGTTCGGGTTCCATGTTCAAGCTCATACTTTTCAAGTTTTTGCTTGGTTTCTGAGTTTGCTTTTTGAGTAATTAATGCTTTCACAGCAGTGGTTCCTATAATTTTTATTGTAAGTATGTAGTATTCTGTTGCATTAAAGGTTGCTGGAGCTGTTTGCCTTAGTAGCATGTATAAAGCATGTTTGAGCTCAGCACCAAGGGGAAAAGTGGGTCAACCTGAGAAAGTGTCATAGTGACATCAAGTGGGCATATGTTATTTCAGATAGACAAATTTAGATCTACTTGAGGTAAAATTAAAGGCAAATAAGGAATAGATGATTTGACTTCTTCTCGGGCAGAAGCCAAAGCCATCTTTGGAAGCACACATCTCATAGTGTCCTGTTCCTGGTGAATGATTCCATTGATTCCTGCTGCCCTTAGGGTAAGCCAAAACCACTTGGTGTGGCGTGGACAGTGTTCTGTTGAATAAGACCTCGAAACATCTTAGCTTTTCTCCCCAGGATGTACTGTTCTCGTACAGGGGACCCCCCCCCCACCGCTTCTTTCCCTGGACCCTCTTCCCCCATCAGGAAGAGAGTTAGGTCTGAGCTTAGACCTTCATCTGTCCAGGCCATCTTTCCAGGTCTTCAGACCAGGTGTGCAGCCTGCTGGTTTTGTTCAGCCATCATGAGACCTTTCCATGTCATTAAAGATAGCTCTGCTCAGTTTTTGTTTTATTACGCCTTTGTGTTGTGGATATACTATCCTTGTTTAGGTTGTCAGCAATTTTGCTGCTTTTATCAACAGTATTAAAATACTTTTCCAGGTTCCTTTTTTTAAAAAATTTTTATTTTATGTGTATGCTTGTATTGCCTACATGTACGTAAGTGCACCCGTGTTATGCAGTGCCCTCCGGAGGACAGAAGAGGCTGTTGGATCCCTGGAACTGGAGTTACGGACAGTTGTTAGATGCCATGTGGGTGCTGGGATTCAAACTCGGGTCTTCTGCAACAACAGCCAGTGTTCTTAACCGCTGAGCCACCTCTCCAGCCCACCAGGTTCCTTTTATATGTTGTTGAAGCCTTTATTTTTTGCTTGTTTTCTAAGATACCGGTCTATATGAGGAGATGCTGTCTACGTGCTCTGAGAGAGGCTTTGCAGTTTTTGCTGCCCCAGGTCTAAACATGGCAGAAAGGCTGGGGGTGTGAGTGGGTATCTGCTCAGGAATTGTGGTGTTAGAGTGTTTTTTTCTGAGTTGTCCTTTCCTGTATTTAGGGTGGTTGAAATTAAGTTTTCTGTCCTATAGAAACTTAACAGCCCTAAAATTTGAAAATGTAATCTGACATTCAGAACAAGCAGCATTGTTGCAAGAGGATGAATGAACCATTGGCTTCCTGGTTATAATAATGTCTTCCTTTGAGACTATCTGAGTACCCTAGGACATACACGCTATAATCTACACAAAGCCTATGATAGTTTTTCCTACCTTGTTGGTGACTTTCTTGAATTCTGCAAGTCCTTGCCTTCATAGTCTTCAAACAAAAGCACAAGTTGTTTTGGTCTTCCTCAAGAACATCTGTTGAACCCTCAAATTCTAATAAGACTTGGGGATTGAAAAGGAACACAGTGTTAAGCAACTATAGTCCACTTTTCTTTCTACCCTGTATCTGTGGTAGCACCCCTCTTTATTAGGAACTGAAGTGTGTACCTTTGCTTCCTGCTGAGGAGAAAAGGGGTGCAGTGTTTCTGCTGAGTGTATAGTAAAGGTGCTGCTTCACGCTCAGGGAGTGCCCGTTGAAAGGAATGGCTAGTGGATTTGTTAATTCTTTTGTTAATTTATGTGATATTTAAGATATGACCTTGAGTTTTCCAAAAAAAAACCAAAAAGGCGGATTAGTAGCTACCCAGTTGCTGTCCATTCCTAAGTGTTGCTCTTGAAGGACCACTGGTTTCTCTTCCTCGTTTTCAGAATCAGTTGCCTTAGCTCTTTTGCAGGGAATTGCCCATGCTCTACTTGTTTTGAGAAGGCAAAGACTAATTCCTTCAGGAACTGGGGAAGTCTGGAAACCACCCCCTTGTGTCCTGTCCTTTAATGCTTCTTGCCAGCTGGCAGCCTCTCCCAGCTCCCTCACCCTCTTCATTCCTGCCTACTGGGAGCCTGTGATTGAGCCCAGCCTCCTTGACACACTGTGCTAATGTCTTGCCACTTTGTGGAAGAGGATTCACTGAGGGACAGAATCACCTGGGTCTGGGATCTGGGAACCACTCTGAGCAATAGATGGAGAAATCAGACAGTCATCCTATTTATACCTCTTCCCAGAGATGAAGGTTAGATGTGGGGAAAGGATAGCTTTTGTAAGAGGCAGAGAGAGAAAAATTCTGAATGAGTACTGAGGGAAAAGAGGGAAGAGCATGTGGTGATGACTCTGACTTTTACTTCTCCTTGGATCCCTGTCACCACCAAGAGTTCACAGGAAATTCATGTGTTGGATTCAGATTTCTAGATTATAGGCCCCAGTCTTCCACTTCCCTCTGACCTTGGGAAAAGCATTTAATACCTTTTTGTTTCAGTTTCTTCAGCAGTGGACACAATTCCAATAGTCTTTCTCACAAGGTCCTTTTGAAAATGCTTTAATTAATGAGGAATTTCCAGATCCTGTTGACATTGGAGCCATGATATTGAGGGGAATGTTCTGTGCTTTGTAGGATGCTTAGTTAGCATCCTCTCTGGCCTCTTGATTGCAGTTGTGACAACTAAAAGTTGCCAGCGCCCCCTGGGGGTAGAGGGTAAAATTACATCTGCATGAGAACCACAGCTTTAATTTATGTGAAGCCCAGAGCATATATAGCAACATTGAATATATAGTAGATGCTTATTTAGTGTTAGAATGAGTGGATGGGGGTCAGTTCTGCTGCTGAATGAGGACCAGGTCCTAATTAGCAGTCACATTATGGGAACACCAGGTCCGTAGAGATTCTTGCAGCA
>NW_008354542.1:0-985 GCF_000622305.1 Nannospalax galili | reverse complement strand
AAGGTAAGGACTAAAGAAAATATTAAGCTAAAAAGTTTATTAGAATATTCAGAAGAGTCAGCATTACAACTGAAAGAGGAAGTCCCACTTTGCAGGGTCCTAGTTTGACCTGTACCCAGCTGTCTCCAAAGCCTGCCAGTACTGTCAACTGTGAGGCACTGAGTGTTTAGTAATGAACGGAGGAGTGTAAAGAATGATTGGTTTGCACTGTTTTCACGAGCATCAGTGAGAACATTAAACTGATGTGTGTGAGTATGACTGTCTTTCAGATTCAGGGGAGGTTTGTTTTTAGTATAACTTCTCTTCAAAAAACACTGCCTTTGGGGAGAACTAACTCCCTGGACTGCAGTCAGTGAGTAGGCTCAGACACCTATGCTCTGTTCTCCCTATTTTAGGGACCACATTCTAATTCCTAGTTGACTTTGAATTATTGACATACTATATGTGCCTTTGCTTGTTTGCAAATGGAAGGCATAGTTTTACAACTTGACTTGTACAGCGTTTACCTAAAATTGGGGAAGAAATTTGAATCTGATGGCTTCCTTGGTTTCTTCTGGGGTGTCTCATGGCCCCTAGAACTCATGTTCCAAGTGTACACTCCTCCCAGACCTGGTATTCTTCGAGGACTTTATCTTCAGAAACCACTATCACCCATCCACCCTGTTGTCCAGGAAGAGAACACAGCACCACTGCCCTCACCACCCTGTATCCAGGCCACTTGACTTGTACAGCGTTTACCTAAAATTGGGGAAGAAATTTGAATCTGATGGCTTCCTTGGTTTCTTCTGGGGTGTCTCATGGCCCCTAGAACTCATGTTCCAAGTGTACACTCCTCCCAGACCTGGTATTCTTCAGAAATCACTATCACCCATCCACCCTGTTGTCCAGGAAGAGAACACAGTACCACTGCCCTCACCACCCTGTATCCAGGCCGCAGCCAAGTCACAGCAACAGTCCTCCTAGGTATCTCTGAATCCTCCCTGTA
>NW_008354541.1:0-381 GCF_000622305.1 Nannospalax galili | reverse complement strand
CTGCATTTCAGTGGGCACCAGCTGCTAGCTGGCACGAGGTTCAGAGGCTCTTACGTTGAGTGCCAGATATGGGGTGCGGGGATTTCGGGGCACCAGCTGCTAGAGTGGCACCGGTCTCCTGCGCACACCTGGGAAGGGGCAGGTCCCGTGGAGCATCTGCTCCGCGTTGCTGGCAGGTCTCTGCTTCTCTGGTCTCTGTGGGTCTCTGCTACCAAGGCTGGCCCGGTCGAGTTCCGCCCCAGTTTCACCCATGTACTCTCGCTCTAAGTTCGGGGCCCGTCAGCTGCCGGGTCATGAGGAGAGGTGCGGGGCAGCTAAAGCTGGATTTCCGTGAGTCGATGACGGAAGAATAGCGCCCCCCAGGGAGGCTGGATCATAGGC
>NW_008354540.1:0-696 GCF_000622305.1 Nannospalax galili | reverse complement strand
GCTTAGCAGGGAAAGGCACTTGCCATGTGAACCTGGGGACCTGAGTTCAAGTTCTGCAACTTACATGGTGGAAGAACTCAAGATGTCCTCTGACTCTTACATGCACTCTATGTAGCAAATGAACCCCCCAACACACCATGAACTCTCTCTCACACACACATACTACTACTACTACTACTACTACTACTACTACTACTAATAATAATAATAATATATTTTTGTAACAAAATGTGTGCCCTGGCATACATGTTTGCAGGTATTCTCTCCTTCTACCATGTGAGTCCCAGGGATTGAACTCAGACTGTCAGGCTTGGTGGTAAGTACTTTAAGCTCATTAAGCAACCTTACCAGCCTACAAAAGTAACTTTTTAATAACCAACAGTTTCCTCACCTGTATAACAGCAATAGAACAATAACTCTCTACGTTGCAATGAAGTTTCCTTTACCTAGTGCTGAGAAGCGCTTACAACGTCTGGTATCTAGAAGGCATTTGTGATGGCTAATCCTGGGTGTCAACTTGACTGTATCTGGGATTAACTGAAATGAAAGAGATCTTCTTTATTGGATCATCTGAAGCTGGAAGACACACCGTAGATGTGGGTGTTACCTTCAGATGGCAGTCAGTATAGAAGGCCAAGGCAGAATAGAATGCCAGGCTTCTTGCTGCTTGCCTTCTCTCTTGCTGGTGAGTTCGTC
>NW_008354539.1:273-500 GCF_000622305.1 Nannospalax galili | reverse complement strand
AAAATAAATAAAATTTTTGCCAGGCATGGTGGCGCACGCCTTTAATCCCAGCGCTCAGGAAGCAGAGTCAGGGGGATCTCTGTGAGTTCAAGGCCAGCCTAGTCTACATAGTGACTTCCAGGCCAGCTGGGGTTACAGCTGTCTCAAAAAGACCAAAAAAAAAAGGTTTTTATTTTTCCCTAAAAAAACTTAGAAAAGAAACAAAATTTAATTTAGTTTTACATTTT
>NW_008354539.1:0-187 GCF_000622305.1 Nannospalax galili | reverse complement strand
AAAAGAGAGTAATATTTATAAGATACTATTTATGTGGGAAAGAGATACACAATTTTATATGTAGCCATACTTATATTTAATATAGGCTGAATCTTCAAAGTTCATACACACACACACATATGCATACCAGCTCTGAAAACTACTAACAGTTTGTGTTCCGATGGGAGACATCAGGACCTAGGAGACT
>NW_008354538.1:0-867 GCF_000622305.1 Nannospalax galili | reverse complement strand
TATTAACTTACCAAGTGGAGTTAAGTCTTCCCATCCAAACAAACAAACAAAAAATCTATTGTTTATTGCGAGAGAGCTGAGATCATGGCAATATCACTAATTCCTACGGATAATATTAAGAATTTTTTTGGCTGAGGTTATTGTGAATGTCCCAACCCAACTGCCATAGACAGTGAAACACTTCTTAAATGCTGGCAGAGAATGTATAATGAAGTAAAAAGTTGTCTTATATTTTACCATAAAATGCCTAATCTTACAATAATTTCAGTGATAAGTGATTAATTCCATTTACCTCTCCATTACTTCAAAAAACATGTCAAATTTATTATAATAATTTTAGCTATCAATGCCATAATTTTATTTTAGGGTGAAATAATGGTTTCTTAACACCTAAGCAAAGAACGGTATACTGCATAACAACCTTTTGTTCCGTAACTGCTGCATATATGTAAATCAACAACGTCCTGTACATGGTACTGCCTAGTGTTGGAGTAGAACTTTTAATGTTTAAACAATGATGGAATCTCCAAACCGTACATTTCTGAAACCATATCCCTGTTGGTGACACACAAATACACACACAAATCTTAATTAATGCAAGTAATATTTATGAAATAATGTAGGGAATAGGAAATTTGTAGTCATGACTGACTTACCTGCCTCACACTGGTTTTATAGCCTCTAAATCCATCTTTAGTGTCCCTAGGAACATTTTGTGTTGATCAACTTCAGATTCTTCATTATACAGCCTCTCTTCCCCTCTTGACTTAGTTTTCAGTTTTTCCAAAAGCAACAACAACGAAATATCATTTCCCCCTTCTCCTCTTGTTTTAAGTTGGCCCTGCAATGTAATATTCATTTTTAAGA
>NW_008354537.1:0-291 GCF_000622305.1 Nannospalax galili | reverse complement strand
TGGTCAGAATTTTCAATCTTGAGCAATTCATGGAGCCAGCACCTGTGGGTTCAAAAAGAAAATTTTTCTTTCTCAAGGAGTCTTATCTTCCTTGGAAAAACTATTATTAATTTGTTTTACTAGTCAATCTGGGAGGACTAAAGGCCTTTATAAGACGCTCTGGCAGCCATCGAGCGTTTCCTGCTTTAGTGTCATACACGCAGGCTGATCCCCGGCCCCAGATGAGGACGGGATCGTGGCCCTGGGCGTAACCATAGCTGGTTTGGGGGTGCCACAGGCGATCTGCAGCTG
>NW_008354536.1:14553-16061 GCF_000622305.1 Nannospalax galili | reverse complement strand
AAATTTTACAAGCCTTGGATGTAAAAGGGGAATCCACCCTCTTCTGACCTCCTCAGCATTGCACAACATGGGTGCAATCATATACATGCAGGCAATATACTCATACAAATAAAATAAAAATAATATTTTTTTGAAAAAAAGAAAAGTTTGCATAAAAACTGCCACCTTATCATGGCAGCAGACTCATACATGGCGTGTTTATTGTGTCTCAACCACATTAGGAAAACACATGGAAAAACTGACCTACACCATTTAGGCTTGATTAAAAATATACCTTGACATTCTCACAATGACACAATCACAGAGAATGTCTTTCTCGGAGGGTGCTCCCATGTTAAAGAATGAATGTTGTTAGCAATGAGAGTAAAGAAAACAGGAAGTAAAACATTAGCAAAGTGAACTTGGAAAATTTCAAAGTGCAGCAGCTTCTACGGTGTTGTTTACAAAGCTCTTCTCTAGGATTACTTTCTTGACTTGGCCTTATTATAAGCCTGTTTTTACAGCCAAGACAATTAAATCACCTTTGATGAGATGAAGGGGTCACTACCCATCTGTCTTTGTTACATAGGCTGTTTAACTTCGGTTGATACAGGGTGGAGCAGTCCCTAATGAAATGGCTTGTGCAAGGCATTAAAGACATTTGGTCATTTGGTCATCACCAATAGAGACTCTCATGATTAGCAGGGGTTGGAGGACCATAAAAGTGGGACAGGCATTACTGAGAGAACTAGGTTTGAGAAAAGCAATATACAATGCCCAGTTCACTGGGCCAGATAGGGCTATGTTCACCAGAGATGTAAATGGAAACTTAATTCAACAAGACCTTGAGAATGCTGTGGAACTTTAATGGTTTTGCTAAGTCCCTTAATGGGACAGGATCTTTGAAAGTAAGGAAGGCTTTGGGAGATCTAAGTGACTCAAATCAGCATGTAAAATGTGTCTGTAGAATGATAAAACAACTTACAAATAATATAAACAAGACAGAAAAAGAGGTCTATTTGGGTTACTCGAAGACAAATGTGGCAAGACTTATGTCAAACCCAAATTCCCAAAGAAAAAAAATGATAGAAAACCTAACTCAGTACTAAGGAGTTTCTGGAAGGCTTTAAAACCAGAACAACAGTTTACAAAAGGCATTCAAAGGATAGAACCTGTCCCAGGTGTGGTTAATAATCCCCAAAGATTAAATAAGGTGCATTTCTCTTCTGATAAAGGCTATACTAGGGGTGGAGGCAGTTTTTCCCACCAAGGCCTCAACCAGCAGCCAGGTGTGGTTATTGAAGAGATGACCAATATGGCTACAGTCAGGACACAGACCCAGAGCCTACCTGACTCAGGGAACCAACAGATGCAGTGGGAGCAGGAGAAACCCCCAGCCTCCTTAGCCTGATGCAGGGTCAGGCAACTGGAGCCAACACTTGTAAGTGTATCAAGAATAAAAGAATACAAAGAGACTCCATGTAAAATCCCCCAAGTGTGAAGTGACTCTAAAGAGATAAATAAAGATA
>NW_008354536.1:12115-14441 GCF_000622305.1 Nannospalax galili | reverse complement strand
GTGAAATCCATTTGAAAGATATCAAATGCACCTGAAAAAACAAAGGCCAGCTATAGTTGTAAGATTCTTGGGAGCTTTATGGTTGGGTAAGACAGAAGTGATACCCACCAGGATGATTGGGAAAAACCTCCATTCCTAATCCTGTACAAAAATCAAAACAAAGGCTCCCAAAACTGTACAACTGTTAAGAAAAAACTACAGTACTAGGGGTGTGTTGCCCCCTATGAGCTGTTGGCCAGAGAAATCCTAGAAGTCCTCAAATTAGCTAAGGCTATTGCCACTGATGCCAGTTGTACATTATCAGTAAAGGTCGGTAAGGCCATGTTGCTGAAGATACTCTAAAATGTGAGTGCAGGAGGAGAGACAGAGCCGAGACTAAGCTGAAAACTCCATGCCACTGGCTGGATGGTTTTCATAGTGCCAGAAGGTGCTACACAGATGGTTAGGGGAAAACAATCCCTTGTGATTCTGCTGGATGATGGACCCTATGTGCTGCACACTACTGACATTCCAAGCAATGCCTGCTGGTGCAGTAATGATCAACTAACATACACACAACCAACAATATTCTAATTGGATAAGACCCCCACCTAGGGGTGGGACAGACATCTGGTGCTGTAGACCAGGCTGATTCCCTCTGTCAGGGAAGGCTATAGGCCCCAGTGGGGAAGCCACTGCAAGTATGCTGTTTAATAAATGTGGTACACCTGCTGGGGTATCTTCTAAGCATTTGTATTTGCACCTATGTTTGTTTAGATGTATCTGCTTCTTTCCATTTGTCTTTATAGTAGGAGAGACACCACTCTGATGGACCAGTGGCCACATTTTAATAAAGATAAATGACAGGGAGGCCCAAGAGGTCAATATCTCGCCATGATACAAAAAAGATCATCCTGCATCTGTCACCCTCCCCAAGGCTCAGGGATCCGTGCAGAAGATTGGGAGAAAGATTTTGAGAGACAAAGGAAGGGGTGGAGTTTTTGGTGTATGTGTCTTCCAAAGAAGCTAAAGCTGAACCCCAGAGACTCAGAGGGGCAGTTCTAGAAATCGATGCTGAAGGAAGCTGAGAGAGGCTGAATACACTGGGAAAAAGGGGAGGGGTAGTCACCATTTTGGAACAGAGTGCACAGACATTTGGGGAGAAGGTGCAGGGCCATGTAGAACCCTGAGACCATCTTCATTCACCCACTATCCCCCAATCCCTCCAGACCCCCACTAATTGCTCTTTTAGCTTCTGTAAAATGTTTGGCTGATGCTTTAGACATGCCTAAACACGCCCTGGCATGGCCTGACTCCCACCTGCTATTCTCCCCCCCTTCCAGGAAACTATAGTTTAAAAAGCCCGAGCATAAAATCTGCCCTTTAAGGTAAAAATGGAGACTCCTGGCCCCACAGGTAACAGTCAGCACATTCCACAGCCCTGAGAATAGCACCTACCAATAAGAAACTTCCAGGGCTGCATCTTATACATCCAATCAGTTTAAAATTATGTTGGCTCATGCGGGCTCCTTGAACCAACCAAAATGTATCTTTGGTATCCCTCCTCTCTTTGTCTAAACCTATAAAAGGCTCTACTCTCCCTTACTCTGGGTTCTGAGCATGGAGCTGTTGAGTTGGTGAGGTCTGAGAGCCCGAGCTTAAGCTCGAATAAACCATAAACCTCTGCTTCTGCATTTTGGTGTGTTGGGTTCTCGGGTCTTTTTGGGGTCCAGTGGATGAGGTACAACATTTGGGGGCTTGTCCAGGATCCCCCCAGAGACCTCCGAGAGGAACCAACCCCAAAAGGTTTGTGATAAACCGGCCGGGTAAGTTTTTGTAAAACTGTGTTTGTCCGCCTGTCTTTTTGTCCGCCTGTCTTTTCTATACTTTTCCTTTGGTTGTGGCCATCTGATCTCAGTTTTTTGTTGCTGGAAAACTAGCAAGGCAACCTAGAGGATTCGGGACACGTCCCCATCCTCGTCGGAGTGGGTGTTCACCACCGGACACCCCACCAGGACACTAGTCCATCGGAAACCTCAGAGGACCTTGCAACCCTGTTGGGACATGCGAGTCCTATCTATACAGTCTTTGGCACAATCGAGCCAGGGAATCCACACAGCCGAGAGTCCAGACCATTTGAAAGCCGTGGTAGTTTAATTTGGGCCCTCTGTCTGTCTGTGTCGTTCTTGTGTCTCATGATCTTTGTTCTAATTTCTTTGTTGATGAAATGGACGGGACTGATAAATACTATGGGCAACACCCCATCTTCCCCTCTAGATCTTACACTAGTCCACTGGGGGGACATTAAGACGATTGCCCATAACAATAGTGTAGATGTAAAGAAAAA
>NW_008354536.1:9257-11944 GCF_000622305.1 Nannospalax galili | reverse complement strand
GATGCCCCCCCCCGCCTCGGTCAAGTCCTTCCTTCCCCCAATTAATCCAACTGCTCCCCCTCCACCTCTGCAGGTCCTCCCTCTCAGACCAAGGTGGTAGAGAAACCCATTTTCCAGGGAGGCACAGAGGAGAATGACATCTTTCCCCCACCCTACTCCTCTCAGAAGGGCACCCCGCCAATGGCAACAAAAGTGCAGGCCCCACCTCCTAACCCTGAGGAGCCACCATCGATTCCACAGGGACCTGTGCAGGCCACACGGAGCCGGAGGGGGGCGGCCCCCCAGCCTGACACCATTGTCCTCCCCCTCTGGCCGGCGAGAGGGCAATCAGCCCTTTCATTACTGGCCCTTTGCCACCAGTGATCTTTACAATTGGCACTCACAGAATGCGTCTTTCTCTGAAAACCCCAGGGACTTGATTAACTTATTGGAAACTGTTCTCTTCACTCACCAGCTCACCTGGGACAATTGCCACCAGCTCCTGAGTGTCCTGTTCACTACTGAGGAACAAAACAGGATTCTGGAGGCAGCCCAGAAATTGTTTCTGGGCCCCACTGGGGACCCTACCACAGACCCAGGCATCATTAATGCCAGCTTTCCCCCTAGCCGTCCCAACAGGGACTACCACATGGCAGAAGGTAAGGAGAGGCTTCTTGTTTATGGCCAGACTCTGTTAGCAGATCTCAAAATGGCGGCTCAAAAACCCATTAATATGTCTAAGGTCTATGATGTCAGACAGGGGCCCGAAGAGAGCCCAGCCTCATACTTAGAAAGGTTACAAGATACCTTCCGGCGGTTCACTCCGTATGACCCAGTAGCAGAGGAATCACCTCAAACTGTGATGTTTGCTTTCGTTAGCCAGGCAGGATCTGACATCAAGAGAAAGTTACAGTCTTTACATAGACTAGGAGAAAAGAACATTAGGGACTTAATAGCAGTGGCGGAAAAGGTTTATAATAGAAGGGAGACAGCAGAACAAAGAGAGGAAAGAAAAGAAAAAAGACAGGAAGCAAGCCTGACCACGGTCCTGGAGAGACAACAGGCCCCCCCAAAGGACCTCAGAGAGATATTACTGGCAACTAACCCCCAGTATGGAAGGAGCTCATCGGTGGGATCCAGACCACGAAATAAGGTAGGGAAAAACCAGTGTGCATACTGCAAGGAGGAAGGGCACTGGGTGAAGGACTGCCCCAAGAAGAATAAGCAATCAGCTAATGTATTACCGGCTCTAATTGGGGGTGAAGACAGTGACTAGGGGAGACAGGGCTCAGGTCCCCTCCCTGTGCCCAGGGTAATCCTGAAAATAGAGGGGAAACCAATCCAGTTTATGGTGGATACCTGTACCCAGAATTCGGTTTTATTGGAGCCAAGAGGGCCAGTGTCCTCCAGAACTACATGGGTACAGGGGGCAACAGGAACAAAGCCCTATTCAAGGACTACCTGAAGAACAGTAGATTTAGGGAAGGGCTGGGTATCCCACTCGTTTCTAGTAATCCCAGAATGTCCCTACCCACTTCTGGGCAGAGATTTATTGTCAAAACTGAGGGCACAGATCCACTTCACACCTAAAGGAGCCACCCTGCTTCGAAACGGGGCACCAGTTCAGGTTCTTGTCACAAATGAACTGACTGAGGAATATAGACTCCATCAGGAGCCAATCCAACCAAACCCTGCTCTATCAGATTGGCTCCAAAAATTTCCTCAAGCCTGGGCAGAAACAGGGGGTATGGGTCTGGCAGAACATAGGCCTCCTGTAATGTTGACCTCAAAGCAGGGGCGGACGTTGTTAAAGTGCGCCAGTATCATATGCCCCTAGAGCAAAACGTGGAATTACTCCACATATCAGAAGATTAATGGAACTGGGGGCACTGGGAACTACCCAGTCTGCCTGGAACACCCCACTCCTGCATGTCAAAAGCCCCAGTACGGGGACTATAGACCGGTACATGATTTAAGGGAGGTGAACAAGAGAGTCATTGACATTCATCCCACTGTCCCCAACTATTATACATTACTCAGTACCCTGCCACCAGATCAGCAATGGCATACAGTTCTGGACCTGAATGACACCTTCTTCAGCCTGCCACTAGCTCCCAGCAGTCAGCCCTACTTTGCCTTCGAATGGCATGATCCGGAGGCAGGAATCAGTGGCCAGCTGACCTGGACACGACTGCCTCAGGGATAAAAATTCTCGAACTATATTCGATGAGGCTGTGCGTGAAGATCTGGGTGAGTACAGAGCCCAACACCCCAACATCAGCCTGTTACAATGTGTAGATGACTTATTGATCACTGCACTGGACCAGAAGTCCTGCATAGAGTGGACAGAGGACTTACTCCACATACTTGGCGCCTTGGGATACCGGGCCTCAGCAAAAAAACCTCAGATATGTCTGCAAGAAGTGACTTACCTAGGGTACATCCTCAAGGAGGGGCAGCAGTGGTTGACCAAGGCCTGTAAAGAAACTGTGCTAAAGATACCTGCACCAACTGCCGCCTCTGGATTTTGGGGTCCACCAAAATTGCAAAACCTCTATATGGGGCTACCAAAGAAGGACAGGACTTCAACTGGACCAAGGAAAGGCAAGAGGCCTTTGAAACCCTAAAACACAAGATCTTAGAGGCCCCTGCCCTAGGACTACCAGACATAAGTAAACCTTTCTGTCTATATGTGGATGAATGTAAAG
>NW_008354536.1:4107-8171 GCF_000622305.1 Nannospalax galili | reverse complement strand
TCCAAGCTGACCTAGTATCGACCTTGGGAGACCAGGACCTACTGGACTCACTCCAGTGGTTGCAGCTAACCCACCAATGGGTCTGGCTGCAACTCAGAACCATATATGAAGCTGCTGTCCCCCCACAACCCCACAGGTTTAAACCGGGTGACTGGGTCTTCATCCGCAGACACCAATGGAAAAATCTCAAGCCAAGATGGAAGGGCCCCTTTGTGATCCCCTTGACGACTCCCACCACAGTCAAAATGGATGGTGTCGTGGCTTGGGTACACTACTCCCATGCAAAATCTGCTGACTCATTGCAGTCCCAGAGGATTACAAGGGAGACACCTGGAAGGCATCCCCACACCCTTCGAATTCATTCAGGCTCCACATCCGACAAGACCCTTCCTGCAAACCTGTCTATTGTTGACATTGAACTGCTTATCGGCTGATGGCACCTTTCCTGCAAGTAATCACCAACTCTGCCACGGGGACAGTCATCAACTCTACCTCCAAGACAGCCTCTCCCAACACTTGGTACCCCGACCTTTGGGTTGACCTCTGTGACATCTTTGAAGGAGAATGGGAACCTCACGACCAGATCCCCTTTCCTCCCTTTGGCTGCCGTGACCCTGGCCCCAGATCATGCATGCGAAGCCTCACCATCTACGTTTGTCCAGGCCACGGACGCAGCAGACAAGTTAAGAAAAAATGTGGGGGACCTGGGGATTATTATTGCGCCAAATGGGGCTGTGAGACCACCGGCACATACTGGTGGAAAGGGTCATCAACCGGGGATCTAATAACCCTACAATGGGCCCCCGAATCTACCACCCTGGGATGGGGAGGGACCACTGGAGGAGGTATGGTAGGGCCCTGAGCCCAACCACCGTGCAATCCCCTCATACTTCGGTTCACTGAGAAAGGAAAATAATCTATGGGGTGGGATGTAGGACACACATGGGCCCTATGGCTATACACTGCAGGGAGAGACCCTAGGGCCCTCTTTACGGTTCAACTCCTCCTCCAACTAGTCGTCCATGCACTGGGACCCAACCGAGTCCTAAATCCCCCCCACCAGATTATTCTCATAAATCTTCCCCAGGTAAACCCCCTCCCGGACCTCCCACTGCCCAAACCTATACTCCTGAGCCAACAACTCAGGCTCTTGAGTCCTCAAGGGCATATCCTATTCCTCTCCCTCCTGCGACTACCCCGACCTGGGAAATTCTTTTGCAGATGTTGAATTCATCTTACTACTTCCTCAATGCAACCAACCTGAATGCTACCTGCTCTTGCTGGCTCTGCTATGGTGTTGCCCCCCATATTATGAGGGAATTGCTGTACAAGGAACGTTCTCCCTCGTGGATTACACAGAATGCAGATGGCTATCAAATGTTTCTCTTACCCTATCTCAGGTAACTGGCATTGGGACCTGTGTTGGCCAGGTCCCACTGACCTATACTAGCCTCTCCAACACCATCCTCCCCCTTAATGTCACAGGGATGGGGGAGTTCCTCCTGCCTCACAATGACACCTGGTGGGCCTACACCATGGGACTAACAGCCTGTGTAAATCAGGAAGTCCTGCAGAGAACATCTGGTTTCTGTGTTATTATCAGACTCTTGCCTTGAATCACCTACCACACTCATGAAGATTTCTAAACCCCCTATACTAGTCTAAAAGACCCAAGAACTACCAGCCTCACTAGACTTAGAATGGAGCCAATAACTGCAGTAACTTTAAGTCTCCTCATTGGGACAGGGATTGCTGCTGGGATAGGGACAGGAGCCACAGCCTTGGCAAGACAAGATCAGCATTGTTCCCAGCTCAGAGCCAGCTTAGATTCAGGTCTCCGACGAGGCGAGGAGTCAACTATTCAACTACAAGACTCCCTGAGCTCACTAGCTGAGCTAGCCTTGCAAAATCGTAGGGGATTAGACCTCCTCTTCTTACAGCAGGGTGGTCTATGTGCTGCCCTAAGAGAAGAATGCTGTTTTTATAGGGACCACTCAGGATTGATAAAGGATAACATGGCCAAAATAAGAGAAGTGTTGGAACAGAGGAGAGTAGAACGAGAGGCCAGACAGGGATGGTTTGAGTCCTGGTTCAACCAATCTCCTTGGTTGACAATCCTGATCTCCACCCTGTTATGTCCCCTTATAGTTTTATTTTTAATACTCACCTTTGGGCCATGCATCCTCAATAGATTAGTACAGTTCATGAAGGACAGGTTAGGCACCATCCAACTTATGGTTCAGAGCCAACAAGTCTATATTCCCCTTAGCACGTTCGCCCCAGATACCTGTGAGCTGGACGATGAGAACCCATGATTGGGTTCCCCAGTTACAAGGGGGGAATATAGAACCCTGAGACCCTCTTCATTCACCAGCTACCCCCAAATCCCTCCAGACCCCCACTAATTGCTCTTTTAGCTTCTGCTTGGCTGCTGCTATAGACATGCCTAAACACACCCTGGCATGCCCTGACTCCCACCTGCTATTCCCCCCCCTTCCAGGAAACTTTAGATTAACCAAGCCCGAGCATAAAAACTACTCTATAAGGTAAAAACGGAGACTCCTGACTCCACAGGTAACAGTCAGTACATTCTGCAGCTCTGAGAATAGCACCTACCAATAAGAAACTTCCAGGGCTGCATTTTATACATTCAATCGGTTTAAAATTATGTTGGCACACGCAGGCTCCTTGAACCAACCAAAATGTATCTTCAGTATCTCCCCCCCTTTTTGTCTAATCCTATAAAAGGCTCCACTCTTCCTTACTCTGGGCTCTCAGCATGGATCCGTTGAGTTGGTCAGGTCTGAGAGCCTGAGGTTAAGCCCGAAAAAAACATAAACCTTTGCTTTTGCATTTTGTTGTGTTGGGTTTTTGGTGTTCTCTCTGGTGTCCAGTGGATGTGGTTCAACAGCCCTAGCAGGGTTGGTGGCACAGATCTCAAAGCTTAGTCACAATGTAGAAAATGGGCTGTGGGAGTTTATGGCTTTATAAACACCCTTTCCCAGAAGTTATAAACCATGCTAAAACCCAAATAGAATGTTTTATCCTGGTTTTATCCATTTGTGTTAGGACTGAAAGACCTAGGAATCCCAGAGAGTATACAGGTCTCTCAGGAGAGAGGATAATTTAGCATGACAGATTTTATTAATTTGTCAAGTAGCTATTGTTTATGAGATAATAAATTATAATCCTGTAAATTAAAATATGACTTGTAACTTATCTTGGGGAGAGTTACAGTCCATAGATTAAACCACCCACACCATTCTATTCTACAAAGGTGGCTTAAGGGCATCCTCTTTCAAATTATTTTAATTACATTTAGGGTAATGTTAATTTATTTGAGATTTATAGAACCTAACTCACTACCCTTCAAAGAAAATGAAAAACTCAGTAGAGTTGTAATTGAACACAAAGTCAAAGAGGAAAGAAATATGCAAGCAAGACAGATCCTGCTACCAGTCCCACAGCATCTGTCAACTCCAAATCAAGTGCAAAACCTGTAGAGTTAATTGATCAAAGCACCATTTGTTATCTATTTAATAAGGAATATGAGAGTTTAGATTTATTCTTCATGGCACAGACCTCCTCATGCCATGAAGAAAAGGAGAAAATATCTATCGTAGACAGGAAGGCAGGTGTTAACACTGCAAAGGTTATATATTTGAAAATAATAGTAGTAGGTAACATAAAATTGTGTTTACTTTATAATGTCAGTTTCATTTTCACTATGGAGTGTTTTGGAACAACTTTAAGTTTTTGTTTTAATTGAAAGAAAATACTGAGTTAAGGGTTTCTGTCTCATCCTGTTCCAAACTTCTGCTGAGTCCATCCCATAAGTGGAAACTCTGTACCTAAAGGACATGCCAGAGCCCTTTGCTGGACACAACAATGTAGTATTAATTCTGTGATGCACAGAATGACAGCATAGGCAGACTCTGGTAACTTCCCTGTCTTTACACTTTATAGGAGTAAGTTCAGGTTGAGATTTTATTTTGAAAGAATTCACTCTCAGTTTTGGGTACTTAACTTTAATTATTCACTTTTTAAGCAACTTCCTAGTTCAT
>NW_008354536.1:0-2930 GCF_000622305.1 Nannospalax galili | reverse complement strand
TTTTATTTGAGCACAAAGGTAAGAGTTTTATTCTTGAATAAATAATTGCTGTTAAACATATATCACTGTTTCATCAGAGAAACTAAATCACTGTGAGAATCAAAGATTAACTATAGTAATCAGAATTCACTCAGTTTCAGGGAATTGTAGGGAGTGAAAATTTAGAAGTCAATATAGAATAAGAGGCATCATCAGCCAACCAACTTAGAAGGTAGTGTTTCTCATCACCAAAGAGCAACAATGACAGGGAAATCTCTGGAGTTACAGTCAAGCATCTAATTCAGGATCCTGGGCAAACATTAATAAACAAGAACTGCTTACTTTTGGATAAAGTGTTAGGCACAAGGCAGGTATGGTGTGGCACAAGCAGCAATATCAACACTATGGTGGCTAAGGCAGGAGGATCATTTCAAGGCCAGTCTGGGCTGCATAGTAAGACCTTGCCTCTAAAAAGAAAGAAATGAAATAAAGAAAAAAAAGGAATGAGGAAAGAAAAAAAGAGGGAAAGAAGAAAGGAAGAAAGAGCTACCTATACAGTGAGCTTAAAAGAATAGTACCAGGAGTCGCACCCATATTTCCAGTTTAGTTTGTCAGGGTTTCTAACAGACAATTTTCAGGGAATAATGAGATTGTTCAAATCCAAATCTTATTTGAATTCTGCCACACAAGTCTTATGCAAATGTTTCTGTCTATTCAACTCTAAACTAAAATTACAGAAATAAAGGGATTCTGCAAAATATTATTCTCAGCTACAGTTGGTAGACACTAGAAAAATCATACCATTTAACCAGTCTATTTATTTATTTATTACTTATTACGTGTGTGTGTGTGTGTGTGTGTGTGTGTGTGTGAAGCATGGGTAAAGGCAGGTGACGACCTTCAGGAGTCAGTTCTCTACTTCTACCATGAGAATTGGTCATCAAACTCAGGTCTTCAGTTTTGTGAGGCAAGTACTTTTATCCTCTGAGCCACCTTGCCTGCCTACAGTCAGTTCTTTTAAAATTAATTATGTATGCTCTATTTATTTATATGTCTTTTCAAACTATTTTGTCAAAATGATGACAGATGTTCACTTCTTTTTTAAAACTTATTATTTTTTTTATTTTATGTGTATGGATATATTGCCTGTATGGAGGTAAGTACACCTGTGTCATGCAATGTCCACAGAGGACAGAAGAGGCTGTTGGATCCCCTGGAACTGGAGTTATGGGCAGTTGTTAAATGCCATGTGGGTGCTGAAATTTGAGCCCAGCCTTCTGCAAGAACAGCTAGTGTTCTTAATTGCTGACTCCAACCCTAGAGGTCCACTTCTGTACAATGATAACCAAGTCTATCAATATAGTTCCAACCTGTGTAATTGTGGGCACACCCATGCCTCTCCTTGCCTACATGTTATTTGATCCATGGTGTAATAGGGTGAGGAACCTCATCACAGTGCAACATTACAACACTGGAGAGAACCTTTTAAAGATCGTGGTGCAATCGTAGTGCATATATAGCATGGAGAACAGAGAAAGGGCTCAGTGCATTTGCATTCTATGTTGGGTGGCATAAAGAAAGAGTCTTTATCATAAAAACGTGCCCAGTATTGTCATTATCTTCATGGAGCACTCCCTAACATTATTTTATATAATCACCTCTGCTGACTCATTGTTTTGGTATAATTTAGACATTTTTTGCTAAGTGCAGGATCATAATCCAATAAGAACAAAGAAACAATATAATCTGTTTTAATGACTGTGGTAGTGGTTTTTATAATATGGACATGTGTTGCCAAAGTTCTCTTAGGGTCCCTTGCTCCTGGCACTATGAGACAAACCATATAACACACCTTTATCTGAAATTTTCATAGTTTCTATCCTAGGTAGGGGGAAATAGAGTAACTTACAAAGGCGAACACCCAGCACCCCACACCCCACACCCTGTTCTGCTCTGTGGGTTAGCGGCCTGCCATTGCAGATTGCTTCCTCACCCTACCCACAGACTCTGTTAGCTTTCACCCACACCTCATGGGCCCGTAGTGTCGCCCCAGGTAAGTAAATGTCCCCTCTCACATCCACACACACAAGACGCTGTGGCCATTTTTTTTTCGGTGCCACCACTTCAGTTCCAAGATGGCGCCAAAAGTTCCTCTCTCTTCGGCTAACTCTCCACAGTCAATTCTCTACAGCAGGCCCTGCCCCTTGGAGGAAGTAGGCCCCTTGGGACACAACATGCTATGTTTTTCTTCTAATGTAAACAAGCTCACTGAGCCATGGGTTCTTCTTGTGACCTGGGCATATGACCATATTTCTCATGACTCTTCCTTGCCCTTCACCCAAAATAATGTATGAATATGTGTATGCATGTGCTACATATCAAAGTGCTGCAAACAACATTTACCTCATTACAAACAATGAGAGAAACTGTTTGTAGTTGTGAGTGTGGTATTCTAGGTCTAGGGATCAAAGGGCAAGATTCTCTGATAAGGTAAGGTGTGTTGACTTTGACTTCCCTGTATCATGCTGGAGACACTGTTTAAATAATGAGTAAAGCCCTGGAGAGAAGCACAGTTCCAAGAGCAATCTGAGGGATAATGTTAAGAGCCAAGCTATTTTTTTATTAAGCTATAACTGTAACAGGACTTAGAAACACCACAAGTGGCTTTAGAGCATGCTACAGAATATAGCAGGTGTTATTTGATGTCCAAGAATAGAAACAAGGAAATATAAAAATATCAAGAGGCCAGGTTTGGTGGCATATGACTTTAATCCCAGCATTTGGATGCAGAGGCAGGCAGATCTATGTGAGTTCAAAGCCAGCTTGATGTATATAATGAGTTCCAGGCTAGGTAGGGCTACAGGGAGACAGTGTATCAAAAAGATAAAAATAAAAAAAATTAAAAATCAAGGCAAAACTGCTAGAGAACCATTTCAGAAGTGATTTTAGAT
>NW_008354535.1:7184-7602 GCF_000622305.1 Nannospalax galili | reverse complement strand
GATGCCCATGGCTATACAAAAGGCTGTGAATTTGCTAGATGTATATGCAGGTCCATTATCAGTTTTAAGAGCTTGGGCATACCCCAAGACGCAAAGGCTTGGAAACAGTGGCTTACTACGTGCTCAGCTTTTTCACCTGAATGTGCAGAAGTAAATATCACACCAGAACAAGTATCTATAGAAACATGTACATATTTGAGGGTACCAAACTCTGGAAAATGGGTAACATCCATTTGCCAAAGTACTCCTGGGCAGAGGCCTCAAGGATTAACCCCTACACTCCGTTGAGGGAGGACAGAAACACAAGATTTGCATTGCAGGACAATTTCTCGGGCTTGTTCCCTAGTAATTTTGAATTTTATGCAGAGGTATTTGCATTCACATGGAACCTTTCATGAAAATCTGTTGCAGCTTGTAC
>NW_008354535.1:6933-7161 GCF_000622305.1 Nannospalax galili | reverse complement strand
AGAAGATAAAGACAGTTCTAGTAGCATAATCAGTGATGGCATTGCCTAATGCCAAAGGCCCAGGGAGTCCTGAGTGAGCGCGAATATGAATCACACAAAAGGGAGCCTTGCGTTGCCAAATTTTCTGCTGTAAAGCCATAAAAAGTTGAGTAACCTGGGAGGTTGGTTTTATAGTCCCCGCATTCTCTAGTATCCTCGTCGCTTGCACCACATATTGGCAATTATTTT
>NW_008354535.1:0-3879 GCF_000622305.1 Nannospalax galili | reverse complement strand
GCCTCCTTGAGATCCTTTCCAAGCCTACTCCAAAGCGGGAGATTAATAAATCCTTCCTCAAGAAACCAAGGAGCCTCATTAGCTATCGTATCCAGAAAATTTTCTACTGTCTCAGCCTTTAGTTTTATCCCACTTTTCTTCAGCAGCTGCACCAGCGCGATATGCGCTTTCGCTTTCGAGCCGCTGGAGCCCATGCTGTAAGAGCGTTCTTTATAAAGGTTATTCTAAGTCTGACTTCGTCCCTGTCTCTGGGAACCTAACTTTGTCCCTATCTCCGGGAACTTAACTAGAGCTACCTCTTCGCCGCTATCTGCGGACCTTACCTTTGAATTTTCTTAGGCCTTGTAGAGTTCCCCATACGGGCCACCACTTGCGGTGAACCAAGACTCCGTCCAGCAGAGTCCAGGAAGAACGACACGGACGCCAAGGTGAGGTTCAGGCTTCTTCTTCTTTATTACGCACTTCAGTCCTTATATTGTTTGTTCCCAACAGCCCTCCCTCCAGCCAGGACCAATCCTGGCACACACACACACGCAGCAGGCAGGCAGAGTGGCAGCTCATTGGGCCACGTAGCAGGGTCATTCTTGATGATGTCTCTGATCAGGCAGGCAGCACATGATCGGGCTCCTCGTGCTTGCGCGAGTTGGAGTAAACAAGCGAGGGTCACGAGGCTTGGCAGCCAGCCAAGAGTTGGAGTAAACAAGCGAGGGTCACGAGGCTTGGCAGCCAGCCAAGGCGCCATCTTTGGCTGACTCGGCCGCTCTCGCTTCCCACAAGCCCTAGCCCTAGCCTTAACACTAAACCTAGAACTAGCCCTATCTCAAACCTTAAGCCTAACCCAAGCCCTGTTTCTAGCCCTAGCCCTAGACCTGGGCCTAGCCATAACCCTACCCTAAACTCACGAGGCTTGGCAGCCAGCCAAGGCGCCATCTTTGGCTGACTCGGCCGCTCTCGCTTCCCACAAGCCCTAGCCCTAGCCTTAACACTAAACCTAGAACTAGCCCTATCTCAAACCTTAAGCCTAACCCAAGCCCTGTTTCTAGCCCTAGCCCTAGACCTGGGCCTAGCCATAACCCTACCCTAAACCTAGCCCTAAACTTAACCCTAGACTTAGCCTTATCCTCAGTCCTAACCCTAACCTTAAAACTAACCCTAGCCATAGACCTAATCATAACCGTATCTTAGCTTTAACCCTAACCCTAACCCTAGCCCTAAAAATAGCCCTACCCTAATCTTAGCCCTCACCCTAGCCCTAGCTATAGAACTAAATCTAAAACTGACACTGGCACTGGCCCTAGCCCTAAACATAACCCTAACTCTAACCCTAACCATAACCATAAACCTAAACCTAACCCTAACTCTAGCTCTAGAACAGGCCCTAACAATAAAACAAGCTATAGTCCTAACCCTAGTCCTAACAATAGACATAGACCTAAGCCTAACCCAGCCCTAGCACTAGCCCTTGGATTAGCCTTAAACCTAGTCCTATCCTTAATTCTAACCCTATACCTAAGCCTAACTTTAAACCTTTCCCTAAGTAAGGCTAGAACTAACCCTAGACATAAGACTAGCCGAGGCCCTAACCCTATTCCTAGCCCTAGTCTTAGCCTTAATCCAAGCCCTGACCCTCAACCTGGTCCTCCGTTAAACCTAGAACTAATCCTACTAACCTTAATCCTAACCCTAGCCTTAGCCCTAGCCCTAGCCCTAGCCCTACCCTAGCCCTATCCCTAACCCTAGGTCTTGTTCTGCCCCTAGACGTAGCCCTAAAACTAGAAATAACCCTAGCCCTAACCCTAAACCTAGCCCTAGACCTAGCTGTAGACCTAACCCTGGCCCTAAACCTAGTCACAGGCCTATCCCTAACCTGAGCCCTAGCTATAGCCCTAGTCCTAGCTCTAGCTCTAACCCTATTCCTAACCCTAGACATATTGCTAGCCCTTTCTCTAAACCTAGCTAGAGCCCTGTCCCAAGCCCTTGATCTAGCTGTAACCTATGTAGCTCTAGCCTAATCTTAGCCCAAACCCTAGCCCTAGCTCTATACCTACCCTTGTACTATCTCTAACCCTAGACCTAATCCTAGCCCTAAAGCTACCTTAAATTATAACCTAGCTCTATCCCTAACACTAAACCTAACCATAACTCTAAACCTAACATTGTTCTAGCCCCTAACCTAGCCCTAACCCTAGCCATAGCCTTAATCCTAGCCCTAACCTCAGCCCTAGCCCTAAACCTAGTCCCTGCCTAGCCCTAACCCTAGACCTAACCCTAGCCCTAAACCTAGTACTAATCATAGTTATAGCCCTAGGTCTAATCTTTGCCCAAGCCCTAACCCTAAACCTAGTCCTACCTAGCCATATACCTAGTCCTATTCCTATCCATAGACCTAATCCAAGCACTAGCCCTAAACCTTAGCCTAGCCCTAACTATAACCCTAACCCAACCCAAAACTTAACCCCAAGTCCTAGCCTAGCCCTATCTATAACCCTAGCCTTTCCCTACACCTAGCCTTAGCCTTAACCCTAGAAATAACCCTAGGCCTAATTCTAAACATAGCCATTGTCCTAGACATTGCCCTGGCCTTAAATTTCAACCTAACCTCAAGCCATCTGTCTTGACAAATCCCCTGCATAAGAGAGGTTTTCAAACTCCACAGAGGAGTAAACCAAATACTAATGCTAGGCATACACTAGCACTAAACCTAGTCCTTGGCCTAGCCCTAATCCTAACCCTATCTGCAACCCTAACCCTAACCTTAATCCTAATCCTAACTTTAAACCCTAAACCTAGCCCCATACATGACCCTAACCATAGCCTTAGCTGGAGCTCTAACCCCAGTCCGTCCTATTCCTAACCCAATAAAGCTAGACTTAAACCTAGACCTAACCATGAACACAGCCCTGTGCCTACCCTTGACCTAGCCCTAGCCCAAGTACTAGCCCTAGCCTTAGCCATAGTCCTAGAACTAGCCCTAGCCCCTAGCCCCAGACCTAGCCCTAGCACTAGCCCTAACCCTAAACCTAATCATAACCTTAACCGAAGACTACTCTAGCTCTGAACCTAGCCCTAATCCTAGACATACCCCTAATCCTCCTAATCCTAGCCCTAACCTTAGCCCTAGCCCACCCTTAAACCTAGAACTAACCCTAGCCCTAGTCCTAAACCTAACCCTAACCCTGACCTGAACCCGAACCCTAACAATAAACCTAGACCTAAACCTAGACCTAACCATGGTGATAGTCCTAGTTCTAACTGTTGACCTAAGCTAAGTCTGAGTGCTAGTCCTAGCCATAGTCTTAGCACAGCCATAGCCCTAACTCTAACCTTAAACCTAATCCTTACCTAGTCATGACTCTAAGCATAGCCCTTTTCCTAACCCTTGCCCACTGTAATCATAAACCTAGACTTAAACCTAGCTTTAGCCCTAAGTTAGCTTTAACCCTAAACTGACCCCAACCCTAGACCTAAAGCCATTCCTAAATCTAGGCCTTAACAACACCCATAGCCTTAATCCTAGACCTAGTCCTGACCTTGAGCTTAACCCTAACCCTAAACCTAACACTATCCTATCCCTAACCCCAGCCCTAATTCTAGCCCTAACCATAGACATAGCTCTAGCCAAGGCCCTAACCCTATTTCTAGCCCTAGCCATAGTCTTAGCCCTAAACCCAGCCCTAACCTTAGTCTTAGCCTTCCTCTAAGCCTAGAAATAACCCTAGCCATAGCCAAAGCCCTAATATCAGCAATAACCATATCCCTAACCCTAAGCCTAGCTCTCACTCTAGCCTTAGAACTAACCCTAACTCTAGGCCTAGCTGTAGCTTAACCCTAGCCATAAACCTAGTCGTAGACCTAGCACTACACTAACCCTAACCCTAA
>NW_008354534.1:4330214-4343768 GCF_000622305.1 Nannospalax galili | reverse complement strand
AAGCCCCATACCTAACTGAAAAATGCCTCCATGTTCCTTCATTAAGCATCCCTGTGTACCCTGGGTGATGTCCTCTTTATACTTCCCCGATTTATCAGTGAGACAGGTCCTTATGAGAGTCCACACTGCCAAAGTCCCCCGAGGGAGACTGCCCTCAGAATCTTTATCAAGTAAGTCCTTTCCTAAGTGCTCCCTTGATGAGGGATTTATGTACCCCTCCTCCAAAAACCAGGGAGCCTCCCTAGCGATGGTATCAAGAAAATTCTCAACTGTTTCTGCCTTTAGCTTAATTCCACTTTTTTTCAGCAATTGTACCAGCGCTAGATGCACTTTCGTTTTTGATCCACAGGCACCCATGTTTTCTCTGCCGAGATCTAGTTATCCGTCCCTTAGCCTAGGGAGCTTCCTAACTCCATCCCAGTTTATGGAAACTTTCTCTCCATCCCTTTTCCTGAGGGAGCTTCTGATAGCTATCTTTTCCCTTTCAATACTTACAGCTCTAGAGCAAAGCTTGATGGTCCCCGTACGGGCCACCACTTGCCACGATCCTCAACTCTGACCTGCAGAGCTGAGGAGAAACGACACGAACACCAAGGTAGGGTTCAAGCTTCTTCTTTCATTGCGCCATTTTTTCCGTTATATAGATGCCCCAAAAGCCCTCCCTTTCGCCAGACCAAATCAGGGTCATCAGGCATCAGGCGGTCCATGCGTGATCGGGACACTGCGTTTGCGCATATGGAGTAAACAGGTGATGATCACGAGTCTGGGCAAAATGGCAAGGCGCCATTTTGGGCTGCTCCGGCTGCGCCTGCTTGCCACATAAAAGCCTCTGTTTCCCTATGCCCATGGACCAACCCTGGCTCTTACAATTTTTCTGCTCCCTCTTTCTCATTGATCCCCGAACTGTGGGTGTGTAGGTTTAATATAGGAGTCCTATCCAGGGATACACACTCCGCAGTCTCTTATTCTCTAAAACTTGGCCAGTTGTGACATTCTGTGTGCATAACACTCTTGTATAAGGAAGCTTCACTGGTGAGTTGAGAGATGCACTAGTACTTACTCTACCCCCCATTCTGCTTTGTTACGTGAGCTTTAGGTGTAAAGGTTCCACTGTAGATATGTCACCTAGGAGTGGGCATCTCTCAGATGTATATTCTCTGTGTGTGACCAGTTGTGGAACTCTGCAGTAGCCTCCATGTTTTGCAAAAAGCAGTTTCTTTGATGCATAGTGTATGGTATACTTGTCAGGCAGATCAGGAGCCAGGGAAGATGGGGGTGGGGCCCACCTGTGGAGGGACTTAGCAAACTACACTAGAGGGTTTAACTAGTCTGTGTTAGGAAGCTAGTCCAGAGATCTGAGGCAGAGGAATTGTAATGGGCCTGGGCCCAAGGCTAGCAGGAGGACAGAATGGGGGTGGGTAGATCGCTGGTTAGCGATCTTGTGAGGAATTGCCATGCTGTTTTCCATGATTTGCTTCTGCTTTATACTCTCAAGAGTGTGCATGGGTTCCTTATCGTCTCTCTCTTCTCTTCTGCTATTGCTCTCTTTCCCTTTTCCTTTGTCCCTCCACTGCCCCCCCCACTTTCTTTTTCTCTTTCAGACAAGTCTCATTATATAGATTTGACTGGCCTCAAACTCAAACTCAAACTCAAATCTTCCTGTCTTATCTCCCAAGTGCTACCGGAATGTTCTACCACATTTGGCTTGGATTTATTTTTGCCAAAAATTCTCACTAGTGCTTGCTATCTTTAGTCTTTTCCACTAAAACTATTCTTTACGGTTATCTCATTGTGATTTTAATTTTCTTCTATAATGATGGCTGGTGATGGTGGATTTTTTTTTTTTTTTTTTTTTGAGACAGGGCACTCTGAGCTATGATTGGCCCAGAACTCACTATGTAGACCAGGGGACCTTGAACTCACAAAGATCTGCATGCCTCTGCCTCCTGAGTGTGTTAGGGTTAAATGTGTGTACCACCATGCAAAGTTCCGTAATTTTTAAGAATTTTTTTTCTTGGCCATTTATAGGTTTTCTTTTGAGAAATGTTTATTTAGATCTATTGCCTATTTTTAATATCAAGGTTTTTAAAAATTGAGTTCCTTATATATTCTTGTTATTAACCCATTAGATCATAATTTGCAATTATTTTCTCCCACTTTGATAAAATCCAGTGCCTGTTTTTCCTTTCCTTTCCTGTGTTTTTTGAGTCACATCCAGCATATACTTGCTCATTCTAATGCCCTGAAGCTTTTCTCTGTGTTTCTTCTAGTAGTCTCATGGCTTCAGGTCTTACACATATGTCTTCAGTTCATTTTGAGTTGATTCTTACATAAGTGATAAGGTTCTAGATTCATTCTGCATCTAAATATCCAATTATCCCAGCACCATTTATTGAAAAGACTATCTTTTCTCCAGTGAAGTTCTTAACATTTTTATGGAACACCAAATGGTGATGGATGTGTGGGCTTTCTAGAAGATTCTTAATTCTGTTCCGTTGTGCTGTGTGTCTGCTCTTATGCCAGTAACATGACATTTTAATCACCATAGCTTTGAGGTGGTGTAATGCTTCTGGCTTTGTTCTTTCTGTCCAAAACTGATTTTACTATTTAAAGCTTTTCATAATCTCATAGAAATATTAGCTTCTTTTCTTTTTGTGGTTCTGTGAGAAATGCCTTTTGTTTTAATTGTATTATTTGTTATTATTACTTTGTGTGTGTTGTGATGTGTGTGTCCAGGTGTGTACGATGTCATGGTGTGTGTGTGTGGAGGTCAGAGGATACCTTTGTAGAGTTGGTTCTCTCCTTCCACCTTTACAAATATTCTAGGGATCAAATTCAGGGTGTCAGGTTTGCGTGGTAAGTGTCTACCTGCTGAGCCATTTTGCTGACCCTAGTCTTGATATTGTATCAAATCTGCTGTTGGCATAATGGATATTTTAACAATATTGACTCTTCATCAATGTTTCATAGTTTTCATTGTAGTGATCTTTAACTTCCTTAGTTAAGTTTATTCCCAAGCATTTTATTTATTTATGTTTTTGGCAACTATTTTAATAGGATTGCTTTCCTGATTTCCTTTTCATATAACTTACATTGGAGTATAACAACACACTGAGGATTTTATGCTGATTTTGTAACCTGCAACTTTGTTAAATTCACTTGTTCTAATGTATCTTTTCTATTTATTTATTTATTTAGTGTGTGTGTGTGTGTATGTATGTATGTATGTGTGTGTGTCTTACTCACACATGCACCCATGGAGATCAGAGGACAATTTTCAAAAGTTGGTTCTCTCCTTCCACCATGTGGTCCTGGGAATTGAACTCAGGTCCTCAAGCTTGATGGCAAGTACCACCTGCTGAGCCATCTTGCCAGCTCTAGTTTTTTTTTAATGGAATCTTTGGGGTGACCTACATATAGGATCATGTTGCCTACAAACAGTGGCCATTTGAATTTCGACTTTCTAGGATGGAAGGCTTCTTTCTCTTGCCAGCTTTCTCTTCCAGCAATATGCTAAGTGAAAGCGGGCACCTCCCTCCTCCATTCTATTTTGTTTTACTGCTCTCTTGGGCCCAAAGTAAGCCTAACCATCCTCTACCTTAACTTCAAGCTACTAAACACATTTTAGTAATTTTGAATCTAGAAATAGAAGGGCCTTGTTTCAGTCTGAATACAATTGTCTAGTTGCGAGTAACAAATATAACATTTTGGTCAATCTCAGCAAAACACAAAAACAAAAGTAGAATTTAATGGAAAGATTGGAGGTAGCTCAAAGGATAAGAATCTAGGCAAGTCCTAGAATCTGGGGATATGGAACTGAATGCATCAGAGTGTTCTGTTGGAAAGATTTCATTGCAGTATATATCTGCAAAATATATTTGTCCTTGTGTTTTATTCCAAGAAGAGAATATCTGATTGTCCTTGCTCACTGAACATAGCATCTCTAGGCTAGTTGGCGTTATGATTGATAGTGTACTAAGACTGCTTCCAGTAGCTTCAAAGGAAAACTAGAGTCCTTTTACGTAGCACAGCAAGAATGCCCAGCACAGAGCAGTGGCTCCTGGTTTCCTGCCTTAGCTGGTTTGGGTTGCTATAACAAAGCCTGGTAGACTGGGTAGCTGAGGAGCAGCAGAAAATAATTTTTCAGACCTAGAGCCTGCAATTCCAAGATGAGGATGGCCATGGCTGATTCTAGAGATGGTCCTCTTCAGGAATGCAGACTCCCACTCCTCAGTGCATCCTTATGTGGTTGAACAAGAGCTATTTCTCTGACCTCTTCTTATGAAGGCACTGACCACATTTATCAGGACCCTATTCTCATGACTTAATTACCTCCCTATACCACCACATAGGGGCTTAGGTTTCAGCACATGAACTTGGGGAGACAGTCCATCTACAGTACTCCTTATTTTCCTAGGAGACTGTGGGAGCAAATGAAGAGCGGGCTGAGGAGTTTAGGGACAGTTCCTTACTCAGCAGCTTTTTTGATCTGAAGGGCAGTGTGTGTCTGAAGAGGGGTGACTGGAATCTGTGCCTCTAAGGCAGAAGCACAGAGTTTGCCTGAAATATATTGTTCCTTTATGTGGGTACATTTTGTAAACTCAGTCTTCTACTTCTCATAGGCCTATAATGTGCAATGAAAATGTAAAAGTGCATTTTCAGGGTTACAGCAGCCTTCAGAGCGGCAGACAAGTGTTTCTCCAGATCAGAGGATGAAAATGTCAAAACGAAAATCACCTAAGTGCAGGAATGCCCAGAGGAGTTGTTATGTGCACTGAAACTGTTAGGAGAAGCTCTGAAGCAATGCAATTTTAAATCAGATGCAAAAGTAAAATGGAAGTGATAAATATAGAATTCAGAATCTAGCAATTAGAATTCCATAGTCTCCCAATCAGTTATTCACTTATTCATTCATTATTGCTTAAATATTTATCAAGAGCCTCCTCTGTGCCACGTGCTCTGCTGGGTCCTGGCTATAGGTACAGTACTTCTCTAACTTCTTCCCTTTAGACATATTACTGCTTTTCCTAGATTTATATCTTTTTATTTAAAGTAACTGGAAGAAGGACAGGAGAGATGACTCAACTGTTAAGAGTGTGTATTGCTCTTACAGAGGACCTGAGTTCAGTTCCCAGCACCTATGTTGGTCAGCTTACAACTCTCTGTACCTCTAGCTCCAGCATATCTGGACTCTGTGGGCACCTGCACTCACATATGCACAGACCCACCATACACACACACACACACACATACACACACACACACACACACATACACACACACACACACACATACACAATTAAAAAAATAAATCTAAAAAAGTAAGAAGAAAAGTTTTTAAGCATTTGGGTGCTGGTGTTTGTGTTAGTCTTTTGTTGCTATGACAAAATAAATGACACAAACTAAAAGGAGGAAGAACTTATTTTGGCTCATGGATTCAGAGATTTCAGCTTGTTCTATTGCTGTGGGTCTGTGGTATGGCAGAAGATCGTGATGGCAGATATGTGTGCCTCATACCAGCTAGGAAGCAAAGAGTTGGCTGGAGGACGGATCTAAGGATAAAATTTACAGCCAGGGGCATGCCCTCAATGACTTATTTCCTCCAACCGGATCCCACTTTTGATAGTTTCCATCATCTCCTAATCATGCCATCAAATTATCATTCATCAAATGGATTAATTCATTGATTAAGTCAGATCCTCAGGACCCAATTACATCTCAGTGATTACAATCCATCAGCTGGGGACTAAGCCTTCAAGCCATGAACCTTTTGGGGAGAAGTTCATAGCTAAATCATAATGGTCTTTTACCCTTAATTTATAATAAACCTTGTTTTTCATGAATAGCAGAGTCCATGAAACAGCATCTGACAATACTTGAAAGATCACATTTATGCTTGGGATTAGTTTTTCTCTTTAATTATAACAGGTTGGCTGTTAAATGTTCCACGAAGTTCAAAAAGTAGTATGAGGAAACTTCTGGATCGATTTGGAGCAGTATCTACAACAAGCAAGACTGGATATTTGTAGAACTCCTTTCTCTACCTCTGACTTAACTGCCAGCAGCAGCTACTGCCCAGGGTAGAAAGAAGAGTGAAGACGATGGATTGAGTACTGTAAGGACAGATTTTCTCTGCCATGGTCACCGTTGCTCTCTCCAGCATAGAACAATATGGCTGGCACAGAGGAGGAACTAAAGTTGGCATTCCATGAATGAATACAAATGTAAAATGTCAGTGGGGCTAAGGATGCAGCTCAGTTGGTAGAGTGATTGCTTAGCATACACAAGGCCCTGTGTTCCATCACAGCACTGTATAAACCCAGCAAGGAGGTGCATGCTTGTAATCAGCACCCAGTAGGTGAAGGCAGGGATATCAGAAGTTCAAGGTCATCCTTGGCTACATAGCAAGTTCAAAGCTAGCCTGGCTACATGAGACCCTCTCTCAAAAATTCAAAATGTCCTTTGAATAGATTAATCTCCCTAGATTTATAATCAAATAATTTAACTTAAAATTTTTTATTTGGTCTTTTTGAGACAGGGTCTTCTTGTAGCCCCAGCCAGCCTGGAACTTGCTATGTAGAACAGGCCTTGAACTCACAGAGATCTACCTGCCTCTGCCTCCCAAGTGTTGTGATAAAAAGCATTTTCTACCATGCCTAGCTGATTTATTTATTTTTGCTTTATGTGTATGAGTGGTTTGCCTGCATGTATGTAAGTGCACCTGTGTTGTACAATACCTGCAGAGACCAGAAGAGAGTGTTGGATCCCCCAGAACTGGAGTTATGGACGGTTGTGAGCCACCATGTGGGTATTAGGACCCCAACCTGGGTCCTCCGAAAGAACAGCCAGTGCTCTTAACTGCTAAGCCATCTCTCCAGCCCCTAATCAAATGATTTTTATAGCTCTTCTGGTTAATTAGTTGATTCTAGATTGTCTTTGGTATAATAAAGATCCAGGGCTCAATTAAAAGCAGGCAACAATTTGAGTTCTCCGATAACATCATTTCTGGGAAGTAGGTCTAGATGTTTCCATCATTACATTCAAAGCAAACATAGCACCTGTTTAGCCAGCATTCTGATTTAATTACAGATTCTTCTTGATTATGACTTAAATTTTGACTTACATAAGACTATTTGAATTCCAGCTGGGTATACTTGGAAGCTTTATTTTAGGAACTTTTCCAGTATTTCAGACATTTTACTAATTGTGAAAGGCTTCTACACTGAGTAAGCAAAAAAGAAGTTTTCCTGCATCAGTGATAGCCAATGCATTTCACCTCACTTACCATTTGTTTGTTGTTTTTTTTCTGAACTAGGGTCTTCCAATGTAGTCTAGGCTGGCTTGGAACTTGAGACTTTTCTGCCTCAGTTCCCCTTCCCCAAATGCTGGGATTACAGGTGGGCACCACCACATCCAGCTCACTTGTCAATTTCAGTCAATTGATTTGCCTGTCATGGCAGGTGGAGGAGTCTGAGGCCAAGCCTGAACTCTGAAGGGAAGGTTACAAGGCATGATAGATCTTAATATCTTCTTGGCTAGTGATGCAGGCAGGGGACACACATGCTTCATAGTTTCCAAAGTTGCTCCCTAAACTATAAGATCGGAAGCGTCTCTGCTGTGGGCAGAGACTAAATGCAGCTAAGTAGGGGCAGGGTCAGTAGACAATTAACATAGCTCAGTCCTGAGGGTGAGTCTTTTGTTAGCTTGACTGGCAAAAGGCCTGCAATGAAACTGTTGAGGAGTCTGGTTCCTTGCTAAGATTCCTTGCTAAGACAACAGTCCTGAGGGCCACAAAGTCATTGCTGATAGGCTGAACCTGAAAAGAAGGGGAGTAAGCCACAGGGAGTAGCTGGGGCTGGAGCTCAGCAGGAGTTCTCCACTATCATGTGCAGAGCCTGGGGTTCAATCCCCACAAGAGAAAAGAGAAAGCTTAGTGGGGTAAAACAGCCCAGGAATTGGTGCCAGATGACATGGTTTAGCAATCAGTTATCAGTGGTGGGCCTTTGGACAACTCAGCCCAGCTCTTCTCCCTGAGACTGTTTCCTTCTGTCTGAAATATGGATACCAATACTTGCCTGTTTGTTGATAATAAGTACATATAAAAGGACCTGCCCAGTGAGCAACTCAAATGATAGATGCTTTTCCACAAAAGTTTACATTGCTGAATTTCTTTGAACATTTTCCTCTAAACTAGTTTCTTTATGCTTCAAATATGCTTTTGGGAACCTCTGTTCTGGATGATCCGTGTCAGCTATCACTGACACTATGAATTCGTAAGTAAAGCAATATAGACCCCCTCCCCCCCAATAATTGGCATGTGATTTTATCTGGCAATCTCACATAAGAAGTACTTGAGACATGGACTCACTTTTATCCTACAAACCTGGTGGAAGCCGCCCATTGACTCTTGCACTGTCAAGTTCAGATCTCCTTCACCACTCTTTAGCTGCTAGAGTGAAAGGGCAAGTACACACAGAGAAATTGTATCAGAGGAACAAGTATCTTATCCCGAAAATAGACAGTCTCTGGGTTCAGGAGAAAGGTGGGTTTTCATGCTTCCAGGTGACTCCTGTCATTTTGTGTTCATTTTGGACTAGGTCTCTTTAACTGGAAGTTTTATAAAATTACATCCACTTATTTATTCATTTATTATTATGTATGAGTATGTGCAAGCCGTGTTAAGTGTGTGGAAGTCAGATGACAGCTTGTAAGAGTTTGTTTGTCTCTTTCCACCATGTGGGACCCAGGGATGGAACTCAGGTCATAAGGTTTGGTGTCAAGAGCCCTTATCCGCTGACCTATCTTTCCAGCCTGTCTTTTCTTTTTCTTCTTCCTCTTCCTTAAAAAATTATTTTTGAGCTGGGTGTGGTGGCGCATACCTTTAATCCCAGCCCTTGGGAGGCAGAGGCACGAGGATCTCTGTGAGTTCCAGGCCAGCTGGGGCTACAGCTGGATTTATTTACAGTTTTGGATTTATTTATTTTTATTTTAGGTGCATGAGTGTTTTGCCAGCATGTAGTAAGTGGACCATGTACATGCAAAGCTCTCGGAGGTCGGAAGAGGGTGTTAAATCTCCTGGAACTGGAGTTACAGATGGTTGCTAGCCACCATGCAGGTGAAATCCAACCCAGGACCTCTACAAGGGCAACCAATGCTCTTAACCACTGAGCCATCTCTCCAGACTCTTCTTATTTTGAGACAGAGTCTTACTATACTGCCCTTGCAGGTCTGAGTCTGGCCTCATATTTACTGTGTAACCCAGACTGGCCTTGAACTCATGATAATCTCCTGCCCCATACTCATGAATGCTGATATTATAGGTATGCACCATCATCCCCGGCTCTGGAAGTTGCTTTTTAAATCCAATTTATGAATTGAAAAAAAATCCAATCTATGTTTAGACTTATCTCCAGAGGAAACTTACCAAGGAGAACCAGGCAAACATTGTTGTGTACATGAAACTGTTTTCTTGATCTCTTTGAAATTTCAAAGAGGGAAGAAGTTCATGCAAGAAAAGATTCTTCTCAAAATGGTATGTCTCCAAAGAGACTTTTTCTTATTTACTTAGATGTAGAAAAGTAATCTAAATAGCCATCTCTGACTCCACATGGGAGAAAAAGCTGGGCAGCAGATGAGGCTTGTATCCTATACCCATGACTTTTAAATATTAACAAAATTAGGGCTGGGTCTACAGAGATAAAAGCTGCTTCTATTTTTAAAACTCCATTTGGAGGGGCCAGAAAGATGGCTCCGTCAGTAAACTGCCTGCTGTGTAAGCTTGAAAGCCTGAGTTCAGATCTCCAGCACCCATTTGAAAACAAACCGGGCTTTGTTGTTAGCAATTGTATCCTTAGTATAGGGAAGAACTACACACACACACACACACACACACACACACACACACACACACACACACATACACACACACACATACCATTTGGATGGAGGAAGACTACAAGATAGAAGAAGATAGTTGTGCTCTGAATTTTTTGGACACCTAAAAATACTCATTATGAAGAAAGTGAAAGTGCTGCTGGTGCTGGGAGGTGCCGGAGGGAACACTGTTCACAGACCCCTAAGGAAAGGGCATCCAGAAATGCGTTTTATTTTTTTCTTTTGTTTACTCTTTTTGGTTTGCTTTTGCTCTTGTTTGCTGTTTAAGGAAGGGTTTCATACAGCTCAGGCTGGCCTCAAATTCACTCTGTACTTGAGGCTGGCTTTGAACTCTTGACCCTCCTATCTCTATGTCCCAAGTGCTGGGATTACATGTGTGTACACCATGCCTGGCTTTTTTATTTTTAATTTTTTAAATAAATAATTTATTGAGAATTTCATACATGCATATAAGGTGTTTTGATCAAATCTATGCCCTCTCCCTCCCCTCCAACTCCTTCCATAGTGCCCCATCACTTTTTTCTGATAACTTCATGTACTCTTTCTCCTTTGATTTCTTTATTTTTATGGCCTTTTGGCTGCTCTAACATCCTCCCCCTGAAGAGGTGACCCTAAAATCCTTTTTCTCCTCTATACCTTTTCTTTTTTCAATATTTTATTATTTTTATTTTATGTGTGTGCATGTATTGTCTGCATGAAGGTAAGTGTACCCGTGTCGTGCAATGCCTGCGGAGGACAGAAGAGGCTGTCGGATCCCCTGGAACTGGAGTTATAGACAGTTGTTAGCTATCATGTGGGTGCTATGTTCGAATCCGGGTCTTCTGCAAGTACAGCCAGTGTTCTTAACCACTGAGCCGTCTCTCCAGCCCTAGTAACCCTAAAATCTTTTAAGAATTAGATAGGAGCTCCCAAATACTTTCAGCATTTTTGGCCTTTGGAACAGAGTATGTTGCTAAGAGGCCCAAGGATGTTTTGACTTTTAGCCAAGAAACTGGCTACTTTTCCTAACTGCCTAGCCAATTCCTACCTCCTATTCTTATCACAGCAGCCTCTGAAGAGGTTACCCAAATTGTGAATAGCAAATCAGGATGCAGACCGCTCTGGCTTCTTCCATGCTGAGCCTGACATTTTTTTTTTTTTTAAGTGTTTTCAGGCTTCAGAGGCCATAGTGTTCTGTGATTATAAACTTGAACTCTTTTTAAAAATACTTTATTATTTTTATTTTGTGTGTATGAGTGTATTGCCTGCATGTAAGTGCGCCTATGTTATGCAGTGCCCATGGAGGTCAGGAGAGGGCATCAGATCCCCTGGAACTGGAGTTCTGGATGGTTGTTAGCCACAGTGTGGGTGCTGGGAATTGAATCTGGGTCCTCTGCAAGAGCAGTCAGTGCTCTTAACTGCTGAGCCATCTCTCCATCCCCCAAAATTGAACTCTTGAAAGTCATAATTTCAGGTGCCCATCTGTCCCCAGCTCCCTCTGGACTGCACCAACTTGAATCACAGCAGCTTCAGAAGTCAGAGGGCATAATCCTGGGCACCTGTCAGTCTTGACACCCAGGAAACATCAGGGAAGAGGGGGTGGAAACATTGTAAGAGTGGGAGGAGAGGGAGGAGTGCTGTGATACACTGTTTTCTGGACATGACACAGTTGTGAAAATCATGAACACAGTAATGGCTGTGATCAGCATAAAACCTGCATAAAATAAAGACATGAAAGTAGCAGAGGAGCTGGCTGGGAGGAAGAAGGGCTGTCAGTGAGAGTGGACAGTGGATGAGACAGGGTAATGGGGATGACTGGCATCACCATGCCTTGTATACACATATGAAACTGACAAAAACAAAGAAATAAAAATATACAAAAAGTAAAGTTTAACTCTGTGGAGAGGGCAGACTTGGATACAAATTTTAGTAACCTAGGAAGAATCCCAGAAACCTAAGAATATGGGTTCTATTATTTTTAAAAGATTTAATTTTTAATTATGTTTGTGTGTGGGGCATGTGCATGTGTGTGTGGATGCCTGAGGAGGCCAGGATGAGGTGTTGGATCCCCTGATGCTGGAGTTGCAGGTGGTCGTGAGTTGCCCAACATGGGTGCTAGAAACCAAACTTGGGTCCTCTGCAAGAGCAGTATGTGCTCTTAACTGCCGAGCCATTTCTCCAGTTCCTTCTTTTATTAGTCTTTTTAAAAATTTATGTGTATGAGTGTTTTGCAAGCATGTATGTAACTGCACCATGTGTGTGCAATGCCTATGGAGGTCTGAAGAGAGTGTTGGATTCCCTGAAACTGGAGTTATAAATGGTTGTTAACCACGGTGTGGATGCTGGGAACTGAACCCTGGTCCTCTGTAAGAGCAGTTAGTGCTTTTAACTGCTGAGCTACCTCTCTAGCCCCATAAAATGTTCTCTTTTTGATATTGTTTTTGTTTTTGAGACAAGGCCTGACTATGTAGCCCAGCTGGACTGGAACTAGATATGTAGACCAAAGCAGGCTGGCCTTGAACTCACAGAGATCATCTTATATCTGCCTCCAGAATGTTGGGATTAAAGGTGTGTGCCATCATGCCTGTCCTGGTTCCACTGCCCCCCCCCCGCCCCCAAAGCTGGGACAGTACTGAGAAAGCTTTTTTTTTTTTAATGAGGATTAGCAAAATGACTCAGTGGGTAAAGGTGCTTGCTGCTAAACCTGAGTAGGCTGGTTTCCTCTTTGTCTATTGTGAATAGTGCTGCAATAAACATGCATGAGCAAGAATCTCTGTGGAATGCTGACTTGATTCTTTTAGGTATATTTACGAGTGGTATAGCTGTATCATATAGTAGCTCTATTTTGGGGGATTTTTTTTTTTTTTTGGTGCATGTTGGTATTTTTTTGTTTTGTTTTGTTTTTTGTCTTTGTTTTTGAGACAGGGTTTCCCTGTAATCCCAGCTGACCTGGAACTTACTATGTAGACCAGACTGGCCTTGATCTCACAGATATTCACCTGCCTCTGCCTGTCATGTACTGGGTTTAAGGGCATGTGCCACCATACCTGACTGTTTTGGTGTTTGAGATGGAGCCTCACTATGTAGTGCTGTTTGACTTAGAACTCACTTGGTAGACCAGGCTGGCCTGGAACTCACAGAGATCTGCCTCCCTTGTTTAATTATTCTTAAATTATATACATTAACCTATAATCATTTACATGTGATACATTTTGTAACTTCTCAAATTAGCTTCTTTCTTTGTGTACTACATTTTAATACACAGGTTGCTTTGCTAGTGGCATGATTCACAGATACTCATGTAAGAGCGAGACCACTGAGGACAAGTCAGCCTTCGGGTTGCAACAGCATGAGGTTTATTTGATACACAGGTACCTGTGGGCACAAAGTCTCCTCGGAGGACTTGCGCGCCTACAGGCTGGGGTTTGGCACTTTTATAGAGCAGAAGCAGGGTACAGAAGCAGAAGCGCGGTTATTGGTTAATTCAAAAACACACAGAGTAATTTCAAAAGCACACAGAAATATGGGGTAAGGGTCGGGGCTAAGGGGAAGTGGGATTGCTAAATGGGAGGTGACCTCAGGGACACAGAGGTTTTTCTCCTGATTTCCTGGTATCGAGCCCCAGGGATTGCCAGATGCAGATGGCTTGACCACTACGTCCTGTTTTTCTGATAAGCTAGT
>NW_008354534.1:4326328-4327336 GCF_000622305.1 Nannospalax galili | reverse complement strand
CAGGCCTTACAGTTCTTAACAATCTTTTGTAGGATGGCATCTTTGTTTAGCAGATAATGGATTGTTTCTTCCCGCTCGATCAGCTTTTTCATTTTGGAGACTCCTAGGTGGGTCCATTTGTGAAGTTCATCTAGGAGGCCTTCTACTGATTTTTGAGGTAGAACTGTCTTTCCCTGATATTCCCAATACCCAGTCTCTGGATCGTTGAGGGCTCCCATTTTCTTGAGTAATTCTCTGTCTTCCTGAGAGTAGCTTCTAATGGCCTCATCCCTCTTCTGTTCGGGGTCAATTCTCATGGTCAGTACCTGACTCTTCATGGCAGCCTCCCTGGCTGTCTGATCGGCCAGCCAGTTTCCTTTTGCTTCAGGCTGGTTTCCTTTCTGATGTCCTGGGCAATGCATAATACTGAGTTCCTTTGGCAGGAACAGAGCATCTAGGAGCGCTATGGTCTCAGCTTTGTTTTGTATTTCTTTTCCTCCTGAAGTAAGGAGCCCCCTTCTTTTATAAATTTCTCCGTGGATGTGTGCTGTAGTGAAGGCGTATCAGCTGTCAGTATATACGTTCAGCCTCTTACCTTCTGCCAACCGCAAGGCCTGTGTCAGGGCCACCAGCTCGGCCTTTTGCGCGGATGTCCCCTCTGGTAAAGGCTCTGCCCATATTACCTTGCTGTCTGAGGTGACTGCTGCCCCAGCTCGGCGCTGACCCCCTTCAAGGAAACTGCTCCCGTCTGTGTACCAGGTGCAATCTGCCTTCTCCAGTGGCTTATCGCTGAGATTTGGTCGGGTGCCAAAAACCTCAGCCAGAACCTGATGACAGTCATGGTCATCCTGAGGGTCAGGTTCTTTTGTGGTGGGCAGCAGGGTTGCAGGATTGAGAGCGACGGGGGGTCCGAACTGGATGCGGTCAGTGTCCAGGAGCAAAGCCTGGTAATGAGTCATCCGGGCATTCGAGAGCCACCGATCCGGGGGCTGTCTGATGAGAGACTCAAGAGCGTGGGGGGCCCGAATG
>NW_008354534.1:4323380-4323887 GCF_000622305.1 Nannospalax galili | reverse complement strand
GCAGGAACACTCTCATCAGGGGGTAAAACTGGCTTTTGCTTTACTACTACAGGATACAAGGAGGTGGTCGAAGGGTCCGAGGGAGGGGCAGAAGGGAGGGGAGTTCTTCGTGCAGGATTGAGAAAGGGTGTCAACCAAGATGGAGGTTCAAGGGAGAGGTTTTCCCAAGTGACTATATAGGCCACCTGGTCTGGATGTCCCATTGATCCAGGAGAGAAGATCTTAGCTTTAACCTGCAAAATAACATCAGAATCAAAAGTCCCATCCCAAGGCCAACCGACATTAAACGTGGGCCACTCAGAGGAACAAAAGGTTATCCATCGATTCTTCTTGATTTCCACTGATTGGTTGTGGGCTCGGCTCTTGACTTCTTTCCAGTGATCTAAGGTCAGACTCAAAGGGGTAGTTAGTTGTTGTCCCATTTTAGGACTTTCTAGAATTATAAAGAGACAAACAAACAGCAGAGACAATAAAAACAGACAGCCGGCGGCAAGGTATCGCTTAGCG
>NW_008354534.1:4293026-4322650 GCF_000622305.1 Nannospalax galili | reverse complement strand
TACACAGGTACCTGTGGGCACAAAGTCTCCTCGGAGGACTTGCGCGCCTACAGGCTGGGGTTTGGCACTTTTATAGAGCAGAAGCAGGGTACAGAAGCAGAAGCGCGGTTATTGGTTAATTCAAAAACACACAGAGTAATTTCAAAAGCACACAGAAATATGGGGTAAGGGTCAGGGCTAAGGGGAAGTGGGATTGCTAAATGGGAGGTGACCTCAGGGACACAGAGGTTTTTCTCCTGATTTCCTGGTATCGGGTCCTGAGGGTGGTCAATCTACCCGTAAGACTTGTTTACGGCTTGATCCTTGAAGCTTGACCGGCGCCTGCCTGTCCTGCAGCTTTTAGATAAGGCTGGTTCTGGCTTCTGGCTGACAATTTTAAATATGTGGGCTTGTGGCGCCTAGTTTTCTCACTCACAGATTATATTCATTTATTATTTTATTAGTTTATATTTTGAGACAAGTCCCAAGTATCCCAGGCAGGCCTCAAACTCAATACGTAGACCAGATTGGCCTTGAACTCCTAATCTTCCTGCCACCAGTTCTTTCTTAAATAGTATTTTTATTGATTCTTTGAGAATTTTATGCAATGTATTTTGAGCATATTCTATCCCTCCTCCAACTACGCTCTCAACCTACTGCCCTCCCAACTTCACGTCCTATATTATTATTTACCTTTTTTAAAGGCCTATGGAGGCAAATTTGTGTTCCCCAAATGCTCTTGGGTGTGGGTCCATCCCTTGGAGCCTGGTCAACTGACCAGGGGTGATATCCTTAAAGAAAACTGACTTTCCCCCTTCCAACAGCTATCAATTGCCAATAGATCCTCAGTTAGGGTTGGGGCTTCTTGCCTACCTCTCCAGCCATACTTTTTTTTTTTCCCCCCTGGCTTAGGCTTACACTGGTCTTGTGTGTGTTGTCACAAATACTGTGGGTTCCTATGTACAACTTCCCTGTTATATCTGGGCAATACAGTTTTCTTGTATTCATCCACCACCTCTGACTCTTATGATCTTTCTGCTCCCCCTCTTCTGCAATGATCCCTGAGCCTTGGGAGGAGAGGGTGCAATATAGGTGTCTTATTTAGAGCCCAGCACTTGGCAGTTGCTTATTTTCTGCATGTTGACAAGTTGTGGGTCTCTGTGGTACTCACCATCTACTGTAGGAAGAAGCCTCTCTGGTGAGAGTTGAGAGATGTACTCATCTATGGGCATAGCAATAAGTCATTAGGCATCAGTTTACTACTATACCCATTTGGCAGGGTAATAATAGTAGGTTCTCCTTTATAGCTTGTGACCTGTCTAGCTACAGGCTCTTGGTCTTGTTAGGAATGCCATGTATAGGTACCATCTTGTGAAATGGATCTTAGATACAATTAGAAGGTGGTTCGTTACTCTTGTAGCATTTGTTATTGCTATGAGAACAATATCTGTCTACTAATAAATATCAATGAACATATATTTCCAGGCCAATCACTATTGAAACTCATGGAGTCCACAGCTGGAGGAGGCTGATGATTACTTTTCTCTTTTGGTAGCACTTTCCAACATTGTGAAAACTACTGCTCCCACTTCCTGTGTGCTATAATTACATGCATGAACCGCCACACCAGGCTGCTCCTCCTCCTCCTCCTCCTCCTCCTCCTCCCTCTACCTCCTCCTGCCCCTCCTCCCCTTCTCCTCTTTTCTCCTCCTCTTCCTGCCCCTGCCCCACCTCCCCCTCTCTTCCTTCTCCTTTTCCTTCTCCTCCTCCTCCTCTTCCTCCTCCTCTTCCTCATCCTCCTTCTTCTTCTCAAATGAAATTAATGTTAAAATTAAACACTTTTTAGTATGATCTGATTGCAGAGTGAAACCTGTTTCTTCTTCCTTGAGACGCAGTAGGGAAACAGTATTTACCTCTTGTTTTTTGGTGGTTTCTGTTTTGAGTGTAGCTCGATGGCACAGCACTTGCTTAGTATATTCAGGGCTCTGGGTTTGAACCCCTGTACCATAAAGAAATCTTTTTTTTTTTCAAATTTAGGTATATAGATTAATTTTTTCACCATTCAGCGAGATTAGCTTTTAAATGCCCATATCACAATCTAAGATACAAACACCAGAGTCACAGGGGAAACATTTATTGTAGCTACATTGCAAGAGATTACATAGTGTAGAGAGGTCAAGAAACTCCGGAATGGTTATGATGTCTGCAAAACTCTGTAAATTTGCAAGCACAACTGAACTTCTCACTTTCAATGGTTGAATTTTATGGCATGTAAAATCGACCCCAATAACTACAGACTACACAGAACAAAATTAATGTGGAAAGGGCTCCTATAAAACAAGTGGGAATCAAACAACTCAATAGCAAACCGGGAAAGCGATCTGAGTAGAAAGTTCACAGGAAGATGAGGAAGGTTGGCCAATAAACCTAACAACAAATGCAGAGTCACCATTATGAGGAAGGTGAGCTCAGAAAATAGCAATCTCACTTCATCTGTGAGTCAGCAGTTGTACTGTGTTCATTCAAGTCATATAAATTATTTCAGCAGATAGTACATTTAAAGGGTTCAAAGACAAAGATGAAAACAGGTGTGAAAATATCGGTGGAACGCTCCCTTTCTATGCCTCCTCTCCCAGATCCCTAGCTCTTTACCCCCAATGCAACCCATGTTATCAATCAATGCCTTGTGTAACTTGCTGGAGATATTTAATATATACAACCCTTTCCTTATATTGTGTACTCTAGCAGCTGTCTATTGCTTTGTACCTTTACCTTCAAGACTTTCCCCTGGGGTATAATAGAGCTTGTAAATTATTGTGTTTTTTTCCCAAATTTAGTGATTTTTTTTCTTTTATCCTTTGTCAATTTTATGCATGCATAGACTGCACTCTGATCTCACTCCTACCCTCTTTTATTTTCCTCCCACCCCTGCCAACGTTCCCCTTCACCCTACAAAACCCTTTCCCACATTGTAACTTTTTGTTTTATTTTTTGACCCACTACTGAATTTAACCAGTGCCATCTGTGTGACCATGGGTTTGGAACTGTCCATTAGAATCTGGAGAGCTCACCAGTGGGTACACAACTGAAAACAATGGCCACCCCTTTCCTATCATCTTTCAGTAGGCAATAGTTCAGCAGGGAAGGGTAGGCCTTTATGAGTCCCTCCCCCAACGGACTGTTGACAGGGCCAGTCTCATGCAGGCTCAGTGCAAGTAACCACAGCTGCTATGAGTTTGTGACTGCAATGGCTGTGTCTTCTCATCAGCCAGTCAGACCTCCCTCCCTCTCTCTCAGTCTTCTTCTGTTAGACTTTTCTCACCTTTTGGCTTCAGTGCCTACATTCCTGCATGTTAGGGTGTATTACCTGGTCTTGTCTGCCCTTCCAACTCCTATTAGGTATTTAGGGTCAGGATCAAGTTCAGCTTCTTAATATAATGAAACTTGTTTATTTTATCCTCAGCCACGTCCTTTTTTGAAGGTTTTGTTTTTAAATTTATTTTAATTGTATGTGTATGAGTGTTTTGCCTGGATGTATGAAAGTGCACCCATGTTGTGCAGTTCCCGCAGAGGCCAGAAGAGGGCATTGGCTCCCCAGGAACTGGAGTTACAACTAGTTGTTAGCCACCGTGTGGGTGCTGAGAACTGAACCCAGGTCCTCTGCAAGAGGCCCCAGTGCTCTTAACTGCTGAGCCATTTCTCCAGCCCCAGTGTCCTTGGAAGCAGGGAAGTCTGGCCACTTGGTGAATGAATCAGACAAATGTAGGCACTATGTTGACACTCCTCCACAGGGCAAATGGTTTAGTCCCTCCATGCATTGTCTCCTCAAGAGTATGCAGGGTGATTGAGAGAATTAGATTGCATTTTGTATACACCATTTAGTACCTGGGAGCATAAACTCCCTCACAATTGTGGTGTTACTACATGTGCACTTGTGTTAATTGTCTAAACACAGTCAGAGCAGATTGAGGCTGGAGACGTGGTTTAGTCAGGAAATTCCTTGCCTTGCAAGCGTGAAGACTTCAACTCAAAGCCCAGAACATACATTAAAAAAAAATCCCAGTGCAGTTGCATGCACTTGTAACTTCAGAGCTGGGGAGGTGTAGACAAGTGGATCACTGGGATTTTCTCGCCAGTCAGCCTAGTCTACTTGACAAGCTCCACTCAGTGAGGGACCCTATCTCCCAAAAAAGGTGGCCAGTGCCTAAGGAACATCACTTGAAGTTGTCTTCTGGTCTCTAGATGCATGCACACACGTGCACCTGCACACATCACCCGCACACCCACCCCCACACAAAAGGATTACATATTAAACTTATCCTCTGTCCTTGCCAGTGGACTCCCACCATAGAGACTCACAACACTGCCGAGTACAGGGGAGAGGGCGCTGCAGTGCATCCCTGTTGATTTCTGTACTGCCGCAGACTTTAGTCTTGCTGTTCTCAACCTTCCTACTGTTGCAAGTGAATCCCAGAAAGACAAGACACGTCCTTTTGATTATTTTTAAAATAATGCACAATGTCAGTGGTTGCTGCTCTACTGAAATGGCTGAAGTGCTGTATTGGTAATCAGTGAGGATGGCTCCCCTCATAGCCCTTCTGGACACACTGATGGACTTCATGGCACAAGATACTGGTGATATGGGATGTTTTGAGGGAAAAGAAACTAGAGATTTGAGAGGAAGATGTGGATGAGAGAGCTCTCACATTTTGAGGGCTGAAGGAAATCTGTATAGTATAGAGGTGGCTCCCTGGGGCCTTCTCTGGGCTGTTTCTCTAGTCCACGGTGACATGATTGTAAGGACCTGATCTTCCTAACTCAGCATTTTAGGAAAGAATAATAGAAATTCCACTTCTAGGACTTCATTTTACAGAAATAAGGACAGAGACACAGCATGGCCCAGCTGTAAAGACCTTCACTGTGCTGTTTATAATAAAAATGCAATCTCCATGATGGTCAGTGTGGCCAACTTGACAGGATCTGGAAATCACCTAGGAGACAAAGCTCCAGGTACACTTGTGAGGGATTACTTAGATTAGGTTAGGCTCTGGCCTAGTCTGTGAGGGATTATTTTGATTAGGTCATGCTAGGTGGGAAGTCATACCCTAAAGGAGAATCACACCACCCCCTGGACTTGGGTTCTGGACTGTTTAAAAAGGGGGAAGTGAGCTGAACAGCAGCCCCCCAGCACTCTCTGTTCTTTGCTTGCTGACTGTGCACTGTGACCAGCTTCCTTAAGCTCCTGCAGTTATAGACAGACTAGTCTATATTGCCTTGAAGGAGTATGAAGAGATATGTGTATACTGAGGTTTTGGAACAGTCTTCTAGAAATTTAACTGGAAAAAAGGGCAAATATGTCAAGAATGAATATTTCCAAAAGCAAAAGATGTTGGTCTGTAGATATATGTATAGCTGTGTTGTCAGTATTACCCCTGAATAGGGAATTATAAGTGGGAGAATAATGGGAACCTGCATATTTACCGTTTATATTCTTATTTTTAATTTATTTATTTTGTCTTTTTGAGACAGGGTCTCCCTGCAGTCCCAGTTGGCCTGGAACTTGCTATGTAGACCAGGGTGGCCTCGAACTCACAGGGATCCCCCTGCCTCTGCCTCCCAAATGCTGGCTTAAAGGCATGCGCCACCACACCCGGCTACAGTTCATATTCTTAAAATGCCTTTATCTTTTCTAACAATGGTTCACGTGTTATCTGAGCAAATTAAAAACAAGTGTGCAACAAGTAAAGCTACCGCTAGGGGGCTCATTAGGCTGCGGACACCTCCCTGTGAAGGCAGCAAGAAGGGAGCTGTCCAGGTGCTGAAGCATGTCAGAGACGTAGCTCTCTGCAGAGACTCTGGGGCATCTGGAAAGCCCTTGGAGCTCCCATTGCAATCTCTGCTCTGGAAACCCATAGATGTTGGGGGCTAATTTGGAGCATAGAATTGCATTGAATTGTTAGTCCTCTATCATTCTATACTCAATCAGGGAAAGGTGAGCAAGTGACAGTATTTCAATACACATTTCTCCCTAGAAAGAAATGACACTACCATCAGGAAGCCTGTGGAAATGGTGAGGACAGAAACTCAAGGCACAAGCATCAGCCAGCAATAGAGACCAGGAATTCCTAAATACTGATCAGCTATTTGGGAGAGGACACAACTGAGGAAAAGAAGATATGGCTTTTGCTTTAAAGATTTTACTACCATTACTAGTATTTTCACATTGTAAACAATAGGTGGACCCTGCATTTTAATGTTTTTTTTTCCTTTTTATGTGTGTGCATTGCGTGTGTGTGTGTGTGTGTGTGTGTGTGTGTGTGTTCACTTGTGGAAGATGCAGGAAAATGTCATGTATCCTTCTCTATCACTCTCTGTCCTTATTCCCTTGAGTCTCTTACTGAGCCTGGAGTGACAATGGCAGTCAGCAATCCCCAGTAATCCTCCTGTCTCTGGTCTCCACAGCACTCAGCCCTGCCCCTCTTTTTTGTAGGTTCTGTAAATTTGAACTCAGGTCCTTACTCGGGTAAGCAAGCACTCTTACCACCTGTGCTTTCTCCCCAGCCATGTTTTTAGTGTTTGATAAAAGAGTATAAATGCCAATTTGAAAGCAAATTTGTAAGATGAAACTGTCTATGGTGCTCAAAGTTGGTTTGGATTGGATTAGTATGGTTGTATACCATACTAATGTTCTTGAGAGTTTAAATTGTTGCAATATTTTAGAGGGAAGTTTATTAGCATCTTTTGAGAAATTGGTGGACATTCTTTTGAACCTAACAATTTCATGTTAGGAATTTAACTTGGAGAAGTATGAATACATATGCAACATCTTTCTGTTCAAGCACAAAGATATGATACCATTAATGTTATGGGGAAATATTGGAATCAACATAATTGTTATTCAAAAGAGGTAGGTTAAATTATCATTCATCAATTAATACATAATCAATAAGAAGTTTGATTCACATGACTAGACAAGAAAAGATTGCCATAACATTTTGGGGAATGAAAAGCAGAGGACAGACTAGAACACATAGTAAAATCTACTTATTCTGCACAGATGCCATGGGAAATGAGAGCGACTTTTCACTCTCTTTTTGATGTATATTTTAAAAAGTTAATATGCATTTTCAATAATATTGATAATAGTGTGAGTAGGTATAATTTTATATTTTAAAAAAGGTAAAAAGGAACTGTGTAGACTGAGTACTGAAAGTACTGAGGTAGATACATTGCTATTCTCTCTGTTCGTATCCTTTAAATTTTTTATCCTTTTGTAATTTTTAAAAATCTTTTTGAGATAGGATCTCCCTGTAGCCCCAGCTGGCCTGGAACTCCTTATGTAGACCAGGATGGCTTCAAACTCACAGAGATCCACCTGCCTCTGCCTCCTGAGTGCCACCACGCCCGGCTCTTTGCCAGTTTTATATTTAATGTCACTAGGAGATTTGATCCCCCCCAATTCTCAGAAAAACATTTTATGCAAAGCTTGCTCTCTCTCCCTCTCTTTTTATCGCTCTTATGTGAGACATATATTAATGTAGGCATTTCTCAGCCAAGATCAAATCACTAAAGTTCTTTGGCAGCTGAATAGAGAGTTCACACATCCTCTGCAGGAGTTATGTCAGCAGACACTGAGGTGATAAACCACTTTTCAAGGATCCTTGGCTCCGGATGCTGGAGTACTGAATCTCAGGGTCTGAGAAAACAAGCTTGTGTCTATGCTAACTCATAACAATCCACTTTAAACTGCCTTTTGAAAAAGTAAGTATTGATTAAACTCTTGACTTTGGAAGAGGGGTGAAATTTTGGGAATCAAATCTGTTTTGCATTGGAAAGATTCCTGGACAGCCATTAAAGGAGTCCTTTGTGAAGATTATAAGATGGTAAGTATTACAAAAGGGTTGTTATAGGTATGACCTGAGGCGCTGTATTTACCAAAGTTTGCAGACTATGTGATCACGGGATGATTTTCTCTGACACATGTCAGTAGGATGAGGGAGAAAAATCACCGCAAAGATTGCAATCCCATAACAGATTACACCCCCATCTGCATGTGGGCAGCAAGACGCTTTCCAATAAGATGTTGATACAGTTAGCTTGCCCTTCTGTACAGTATGTTCAGAATCATGTTTTGGATATGAGATTTTTTTTTTAAAGTTAGAACAAAGCAAAAATCAGGGCCTTCATGTCCTGGAATTGGCAAGTCTGTCTTTTAGCATTTTCTCACCCGTATTGAACCTTTAAGAGGTTCAGTGAGGAGAGCAGATTGTAGTTGAGGCTTTTATGCATCACACTGCTACTTAAGCCAAAACCCAAGTAAGGGGACTGAAAAGCATGCCTGAAGCAAAGCCAGCTTCTTTCTGGAATGGCATTAGAAGAAACCTGGGCGCCACTGCTCATCTCTTCCAACCAGAATGGCTCTGCCTGGCTCTTTTCAAAACCAGAAAAAGTGAAGAGCGAGGGACATGGCTTCCTTGCATACTGAGAACTGAATCTGCAGTAATTGTGTGTCTTCTAGGTGAAGTCATTATTTTCCAGCTGTAGCTGCAGAACAAAGTGATGACAGTAATAATAGTTCTCTTTTGTACTAGAGTCTTTAAAAAAAAAAAAAAACCAGACTCTCAATCTGTAGCCCAGGCTTGTCTAAATATGTAGCACAGGCTGACCTCAGACATGCAGTGATCCTCTTGTTCAGCCTTCTGAGTGCTGAGATTGTAGGTGTGAGCCACTGTGCCCACAATAATGATCTTTTACCATGTGTTTTATTTTATTTAATCCTCGCTACACTCTCCTTAGATAAATTCTGTTTAGGAGTCAGAATTTATTTCCTGTTCATAAGTGTGAGAATTGAAGTATAATTGATCCAAGGTTACACAAAGGCATCTAGTGGGAGGTAGGTCAATTATTGCTATGTAAGTGATTCTGGCTATTAGATGCACAGAGCCTATACAACTTCCTTCAAGTCATTTTAGAATAAAAGAAGTTTCTATATGATTTTTTTTGGTGTAGAAATGGGCTGTTTTATTACAAAGTCTTACAAAAATGGAAGTATCTCAAAAAGGAAGCTAGACTAATAACCTCCACCTGCAGAACTGGGGGGCAATGGGGCGGTGAGAGTTTTTCAGTTCACCTGAGACCAGTGGGAAGGTATAAACAAAACCAATCTAAAAATGGCTGATGTTACCCAAGCCTGAAAAGAACAAGGGTCCCAGAAGACCCAACCCTCCACTTCTAGAAAGCTTAATAAGGGCATCTTTCCTAAGCAGGCGCTTGGCATTCAAGATTTTTGTCTTACAGTTGCACTCGAGGCCTGTACCCGTATGGTTCAGAACTAACACCTGGGGAAAGACGGGCAAACAGCAGCTGGAAGACTCCCCCACCCCCTTGCCCTGGGCTCTGATCCCTGGTTCTTATCTAGTCCCTAGGGACATTATATTTAATATATTTTTTATATAAATACACAGAGGAATAGAAAATATAAAATCTGAGGGAAAAGTGAGAAACTTTGTGCAGATCTCTCGCAGGCCAACTTGACCTCCTCTTTGACCCTTTGGCTTCTGGCTTCTCCTCCTTGGTTTTCTCCTCTTCTGTAACTTCTTTCTTCTCTTCTGGATCTTTTTCTTTTTTGTCTTCTGTTTTGACTCTTTTGGCTTTTTTGAAATTAGAAGAATTCTTTCGACCACCTTCTCCTTCCTCATCTGAATCAGGGAATTCTTCACAGGCAATTCGTTTATCAGAAGAGCAGATAGAAATGTGCTTGTCAGGGGTCTTCTTCGTCCTCATCACCACTCTCCTCTGGGATGGCATCCTCAGGTATCGCCTGCATTTGAACCCTGGGTGCATGGGGCAGCATTCTCAAGTTCTCGAAGAGCTGCTGTTTGATATTTTCGAGGTACTCATTAGTGTTCTAGTTGGTCATATTGGAAGGACTGATGTGAAGCTTGAAATCTGGTCCAAAGTATTCAAAGTAGTCATTGTATGGCAGCTCATTAGGGATCTCTGTGTCCAGCACCGGGCAACATTGCGAATGGTGTAACCACCTCCTCCCAGCATCAGCATAGGCAAGTTGAAGTGCTTGACAAATTCCACACACTTGGCATGCCCTTTGATGGTCAGATTGAAGCAACCTAACCGATCCCCAGACAGGGAATCTGAGCCACATTGTAAGACCATTGCACTCAGCTGGAACATCTCCATTACTTTGGACGTGACTGGCTTGAAAATGGCCTCCTAGGACTCGTCATCAATCCCATTGCGGAGTGGGTAATTAACAGCATAATACTTGCCTTTGCCAGACCCAATATCCTGTAGGTTCCCAGTTCCTGGAAGTACTCTCCATATTTATGAAAGGACACAGTCATGACCTGGTCTGTGGTATAGCAAGCCTCTTCCATGCCGTCACCATGATGAATATCGATGTCAATATATAACACCCTCTGGTGATACTTTAGCAATTCCAGGATGGCCAAGATGATATCATTGATGTAACAGAAGCTAGATGCTTCAGACTTCTTTGCATGATGTAGGCCTCCAGCCCAGTTCACAGCAATGTCTGTCTGCTACTTGTAAAATTTCTCAGCACTTGCTATAGAGCTACCAGTAGACAACTGGCAGAACTCAAACAGACCATCAAACATGGGACAGTCCTCACCAACACTGAATCTTTGCATCTGCTTCCTGACTCAGACATGTTATCTGAATGAATGGATCACAAGAATTTAATGTATTCATCACTGTGGTACTTGGTCATCTCCTCAACACTGGCTTTGTGAGGGTGATGGATTTACATTTTTGGGTAGAGACCATAATTGAGCAGAAAGTTGTGAGTCATTCGAATTTGGTGAGGCTTCATTGGATGGCCTTTTCCATAATAATAATTCCCAACATCTCCATCATAGTAGTAACAGATGTTCCTCTGGGTGCCCTGAGTCGGTGTCATCTTGCTCTCTGCCTGGCCCTCCTGTCAATCTGTCTGGCAGCCTGCCCATGGCTCCGTACAGCATCAGATCCGGGGGGGAGTTTCTATATAGTTTTAAAAAGGTTTATTTTTATCTTTATTTTTTATATGTGTGTGTCTGTGTGAATGTATGCAAATGTGTGGGTGCAGGTGCCCATGGAGGCCAGAAGAGGGCATCTGATCCTCTGAAGTTGGACTTACAGGTGTTTGTGAGCTGCACAGTGTGGATGCTGGAATCAGAATTCCAGTCCTCATGATAGAGCAGCAAGTGCTTTTAACTGTTGAGCTATCTTTCTAGGCCCCAACATGATTTTTGTTTGTTCATTTGTTTATTAGAGATGGGGTCTCTCTGTAGTTCCAGCTAGCCTGGAACTCACTAAGATCAAGCTGACCTTGATCTCTCAGAAATCTGCCTGTCTCTGCCTCCCCAGTGCTGGAATTAAAAGCGTGCATCATACCTGGCTCTAACATGATTTCTTAAATCATTGTTTACTTTTTGTCATTGTAACAAAATACCCAAGAAAATCCACTTATAAAGGGAGAAGATTTACTTTTGCATAACAATTTTGGAGGTTGTATGCCACACTCAATTAGTTCATTGCTTGCCCCATCCCATCAGGATGGGATGATAGATGAAGCAAAAGGTCTCACCTATGGACAGGAAGCAAGAAGGTGCTGAGATCCTGCTGTCTCCTGCAAGGGTGCCCCAGTGACCCAAAGACCTTCTAGGAGGCCCCATATTAATTCAATTTGTTCCTTGCCAACTTCATACTTGCCTGTAGGGCATATTGGCAACTCTCATCCCCGTTTTCTCTCATTTTGTAGACCTCTGATGCCCCCAGCTCCCACAAAGCTCTTTCTCATAGTCATGTCTATTCCATTTGTTTTGTGACTCACTGAGTTTAACCAAGGCCATCTGTGTAACACATGGGTTTGGAACTATTATTGGAGCCTGGTGGGCTTATCATTGGGTGCACAACTGAAGAAAATGACCCTGCCTCTCCTAGAATCTACCAACAGTCAATAGTTCAGCAGGGAACGATATGACCCTGTGAGTCCCTTCCCCTTCCATCGCTGACTGTTGACAGGGCCAATCTTGTACAGGTAACCAAAGTTGTTAAGTTCATGATTGCAGTGGTTGTATTGAGTCTAGAGGATGGTGTTTCACACACACCTTTATCCTATCTTCCAGCTCTGACATTCCTCCCCCTCTTCCATGGTGTTCCCTGAGTCTTAGAGGGTATGGCATAAATGTCTTGTTCAAGCCTGAGCCCTCAACATCCACTTACTCTCTACATCTTGGGCAGCCTGCTTTCACCACCACTCATTGTACAGAGAGGCTTCTCTGATTAAAGCTTAAAGTAGTCTTTGTCTTTGGGTATGAACATAAACATTTAGAAAGCACTTTGATGCTATGTCAATTTAGGTAAACATCAGTAATAAGTTTCCCACTTAGGTCCCACCTCCTAAAGTTTCCTTCACTCCCCAGCAGTGACACCCTGTGGGCCAGGCTTTAGCTTGGGTCTTCAGGGAAGATTCCAGATCCAAACTATAGCACATAAGTTAGTGATGAACTTTGAGAAGATACATGGATCAAATAATGTCTGAAGAAGTGTATTAAATAGGAAAATAGATTAAATCTAATACAAAGATTAAAATATTGAGCAGGACATGGTAGCATATGTCTATAACTCAGTACTTTTGTGGCAGAAACAGAAGGATCGTGAGTTTGAGGATAGCCTGGGCTACATGCCAAGAGCCTGTCTTTAAAAACTGAAATAAAATAAGACAGTGTCAATGTCTAATGAGGCAAGCTCAGGATAAGGTTTAAAAACTTAAAGGAAGGTATCATAATAGCTTGGGCTGACTGAGGAAAATACCAAAGATTGGATAGTTTAAACAATAGGAACTAATTCTCTGATAACTTTGAAATCTGGAGTCCTAAGAACAGAGTACTATCAGGACGTTTGGTACTGGAGCTAATGCTCTGGTGGTACCTGAATCCATTGGTCGAACTGTCAAAGAAGCCTTGCATGGGGAAGTATTTCACATGACCTTAAAAAACCTGACCAAGTGTAAGAGTCTATGAATTATAGGTCAGTGAATTCTCCAGCTGGCAGAGAACTTTCAGGATGAGCCCTTGACAAACACTCTCCACACCATGGAATGAATCTATGGTGTTGAATTGATAATAGATTATCTGCCCCCCTCTTTGATATGTGGAGTGTAGCACAGAAGCTTCCAGTGCGTTCCAAGATCTCTGCAGCACAGAAGGTCAAAGTTTTGTTTTCTCGGATGAGGATATTTATACCTTCTTTAGTGGAGCATCTGATTTCATGCAGATCTGATTTTCAACTTCTGGAACCGATGAAACACAAGATAAATGAAGGTGCTCAATCAGCTAGTATGTACTTAGCAAATATTTAACGACCCGTATTTAGACAATAGCTTCTGCTGGGTGTGGTGGCACAGGCCTTTAATCCCAGCACTAGGAGGCAGAGGCAGGTGGATGTCTATGAGTTCTAGGCCAGCTGGGGCTATAGGGAGACCCTATTTAAAAAAGACCAAACAACAACAAAACAGCTTCTTCTCTTAACAGTCTGTTTTTTAATATTTTATTTATTTTTTAAATTTTGTGTGTGAGTGTATTGCCTGCATGTGTGTAAGTACATCCATTCCGTGTAATGCCCTTGGAGGTCAGAAGAGGGCATCTGATCTCCTGGAACTGGAGTTATGGATGGTTGTTAGCTACCATGTGGGTGCTGGGAATTGAACCTGGGTTCTCTGCAAGAGCAGTCAGTGCTCTTAACCACTGAACCATCTCGCCAATCCCTCAAAACGTTTCTTATTTCATTAATATAAAGAACAGAAATCTATACTAAACCCTCTGGTTGGCAAACATCAGGTTTTGATTTTGTTGTTTGGTTGATTTTTTTTTGAGATCTGGTCTTGCTGTTCATCTCAGTTGGACCTCAAACTTGTGATCCTCCTGTTTCAGCCTTCTGAGTGTTGGAATTATGGGCATGTGCTGCCATGCCTGGCAAATATCAGATTGATTGATGGGTTGGGACAAGGTCTCACTATATAGCTCCTGGTCTGGAACTCAGAGAGATTCACCTGCCTCTGTCCTGAATGCTGGTATTAAAAGTGTCTACCATCATTCCTAGCTCAGATGTTGTTGTTGCTTTTTAAATAAAAATTTAAAGTATTTGTGATAATATTGACTCTTCCCAAAACAAGCACTCCAGATGTGCAAGGAAGTCTGGACTCCTGAGCGCAAACACAGTGCTCACATAGCCTCTTCCTTTTCCTACCCTAGTCTAATTCCCCCTAGGGACAGGCCTTGGGGAATGTTTTCTTTGGCCTTGAATATCTTGAGATAATGTGCATTAAAGTGAAAAGTCAAAGCTGTAGCTCAAGGGCAAAAAAGACCATAAGGTAGTGAAAAAAAAAAAAGAGTCCTGCAACTCAAGAAGGCAGCGGTGTGGTGCGGGCATATCAGCCCACAGCAGTGGAGTAAGCCAGTTCTTGAGGAGAAAGCCACAGGGAGCGAATAAAGCAACTCCAAAGCTCTTACTCAGCACAGGCTGTTATTCATGCAGAAGCAGGAATACCAGACCAGTAAGACTCAACATGCTGACTCAGTGTCAGCCTGCAGTTCATATTATAAATAGAGAAACCCTTGCAAGGACTCACTCTTAATGGATGAGAAACCATATGGTGTTTGGGTGAGCACACCCAGATGTGAATTTCTTTTTTTTTTTTTTTCCTCACTGTGGGCAATGAAAAGGGTGTCTGCCCAATCAAGGATGCAGCTGAACTTGGGAGAAATGGTTCCAGGGCAGGTTGTACCCTGATATGGAGTCCTTGACAACAGTGTCTTGCAGCTAAGTCCTCCAGCACAGTGGCACAGTGCTTACCTATTCTATTCCTCCCTCAGCTTCCTTATCTGCAAAATGGGAAATAATTTGGGGGAGTGAGGTGTGATGGTGAATGTTGATTGTCAACTCCATAGGATTTGGAATCACCTAGGAGACAAACCTCCAGGCACACCAGTGAGGGAGTACTTAGACTAGGTTAGTCTCTGGCCAGGCCTGTGAGGAATTATGTTGGTTAGGCTACTTGAGGTAGAAAGGTCCACCCTAAATGTGGGAGAAACCATTCCCTGGGCTGCATAAAAAGGAAGAATCTAGCTGAGCAGGAGCGGTTGTCTCCCTCTGCCTCCTGACTGTGCATACAATGTGATCAGCAACCTCAGGTCCCTGTCACTGATGAACTGTACCCCAAAACTGTGAACCAAAATAAACCCTTCCTTCCTTTGGTTTCTTTTGTCAGGATGTTTTATTACAACACGAACAGTGGTTAAGATTCAAAGAATGCTTGCTTTGCAGATGTCCTGGAGGATCAAGTCCACACAGTATGAGATGTGCTTCTCCCAGTGCCTCAACACTTCACGAGTACCCAATAACTTAATAGTACTTTCAATAGTAACCCAAGGTGCTCACTTCCACTCAGAACAATAAGCATTCCCACTTACTCTTAAACAACTCAGCATTACCTTTCATCATTAAATTGATAAAGATTATTATTACTATTATTTTGTCTTTTTGAGACAGGGTCTTCCTGTAGCCCTAGCTGGCCTAGAATGCTCTGTGTAGACCAGGCTGGCCTTGAACTCACAGAGATCCCCCTGCCTCTGCCTCCTGAGTCCTGGGACTAAAGGTGTGTGCCACCACACCCAACCCTTCATTTCTTTTTTTGTGACAAAGTCTCACTTGGTAGCTATGGCTGGCCTGGAATTTGCTATATAGACTAGGGACTGGAGTTACAGACAGTTGTTAGCTGCCATGTGGGTTCTGGGATTCGAACCTGGGTCTTCTGCAAGAACAACCAGTATTCTTAACTGCTGAGCCATCTCTCCAGCCCCAATAAAGATTATTTTTAAAAAGTAGAAATATAGCTGGGCATGGTGGCACAAGCTTTTAATAGTAGCACTTAGGAGGTAGAGGCAGGTGGATCTCTGTGAGATTGAGACCAGCCTGGTCTACATGGATACTTCCAGGCCAGCTGTGGCTACAGGGAAATCCTGCCTAAAAACAAAACAAAATAAAAAGTTGATTTATAGAAAAGGAATAGAAAGAAATAACTTAGCACACTTATTTATGGAATAGAACAAGAATTTCTGTCCAGTTTTCTGAAAAGAATATCAATATTACTCTGAAATCTTAAAAAAAATTAAATTCATTGTTCTCTCTCTCTCTCTCTCTCTCTCTCTCTCTCTCTCATCTCTCGGCCTGCCATGGTGTGCACATGGAGGTCAAAGGACAACTCTTGGCAATTGATTTTCTCCTCCTACCTTGTAGGTTCTGAGGATCAAACTCAGGTTTTCAGGTTCGGTGGCAAGTACCTTTTCCCACTGAGCCATCTTGCCTACCCCTACTCTGGAACTTTAAGAACAAAATTTTGATGGTTAGTCTTAATTGTCAACTTGACAGACTCTAGAATCTCCTGGGAGATGGCCCCTGGGCATGCCTTGGGTGGGTTATCCTGATTATATTAATTGATGTGACCTACTTTAAAAAATTATTATATTTATTTATTTTTATTTTATGTGTATGAGTGTTATGCCTGCATGTATATAAGTGCACATGTGTTATGCAGTGCCCTAGGAGAACAGAAAAGGACATTGGAGCTCCGGGAACTGGAGTTATGGACGGTTGTTAGCCATCATGTGGGTGCTGGGATTTGAACTTGGGTCTTCTGCAAGAACAGCCAGTGCTCTTAACTGCTGAGCCATCTCTCCAACCCCATACTATTGCATTTTTAATCTTATTTATTATCATTTGTGTGTGATGGGGGCACAGGCCTTGGGGACATAGAGGCATTAGAAACTTCATATTGTCACTTATCTTCTCTCACCTTTATGTGGGTTCTGGGGATCAAACGTAGGGCATAATGCTTGAGTAGCAAGTGTTTTTACCCATCTGGTTGCCCTGCAAGACCCATCCTAACTGTGGGTGGGGCAGTTCCCTGGGCAGGGTATTATTCTGGACTATGTGAGCTAGAAAAGGCAAGCTGAGCACTAGCATGCCCACATTCATTCCTCTCTGCTTCCTGATTGTGGATTCAAGGTGACCAGCTATTTCAAGCTCCTCCTTGACTTCCCTGCAGTGACTGACAGTACCTTAAACTGTGAGCTAAAATAAGTCCCTTTTCCCTGAAGTTGCTTCTTTTGGAGTATTTTATCACAGCAACAGGAAAAGAAACTAAGACTGGACTCTAATGTTTCTGAGCCTATTGATGATGTTATGGATGCATTGAATTGAAGCCTTACATGACAGTCACTGTGCTAAAGGGCTTTGAAATATTTCATTTAATCTTTGAAATAACAATGTGAAACATGGTATTTCCCTATTTCATATATTAGGAAGCTTTAAAAAGTTAAGCAAAATTTCCGAATTGCTGGCACATTAGTTATCTACTGCTGTGTGACAGGTGGTTCTAGAATGTAAGGTCTTAAAACAATGACAATTTTCAGGGCCAGCGGTAAGGTAAGGGGAGTGAAGTGTGGGCCTTGAGTGCAAACTTCCAGGGCACGTCAAAAGACCTGCCAGATTAGAAACTCAGGGGGCAGAGCCAGGAACTCTGTTTTACCAAGCTTTCTAAATTTGGATGAGTGTGCACATTGGGGAAACATGGTCCCAAAGCATGTTCCTCAGATCACTAGCTGGACAGGACTAAACAAATAGTAAAGAATAGGGGCTCAAGGGACTTACGACCCAGAGAGGTTCCTCTAGAGCAAGACTTCATTTGCTCAGAAGTTTTAATTTTCTCCCGTGCCTGGGGATCCTCTGAGAGAATTTTGTGGTGTCTGGTTTCTCTTCCAGGAGCAGAGTGGCTTGTCTTGTGGGATTAGCATTTCATGGAATGTATTTTGGCTCTTGGGAAAATGTGGTTCTGAATGGAGAATCAGCATGGGGCATAGAATGAGAAAGCAATTACATGAGAATTATTTACTGAAAAAGAATTTTCTAGCTAAGCCAGACTTCAAAGAACTTTTAGGTCTGGATCGCCACATTGTACGACTTTTTAACTTTGTTGGAAGAGCCTCATCTGTGATGTTTTCAGAGTTGTGCTTTTTCTAAACAGCACCTTGCTTTCTGTTATCTCCAATTTACAGTCCCATAAACCAAGGTCAAGGAGATAATGAGTGTGAACACAGGATCTTAATCTTTTACAAGATACATGACTACAGGGGCTGGAGAGCTGGCTCCACTCAGCAGTTAAGAGCACTGGCTGCTCTTGCAGAGGACCCAGGTTCAGTTCCCAGCACCCAGCATGGTAGCTAACAATCATCTGTAACTCCAGTTCCAGGGGATCTGATGTCCTCTTCTGACCTCTGTGAGCATCACATGACACAGGTGTATTTACATACATGCAGGCAGTACACTCATACACACAAAATTAAAATGATAAATATTTTAAAATAAAAAATTTAAAAAGCCAGGCATGGTAGTACATGCCTTTAATCCCAGCACTTGGGAGGCAGAGGCAGGCAGATCTCTGTGAGTTCTAGGTAGTGACTATATCTCAAAAAAAGATATATCTCACAGACAGGAGAAGACATTGATTACATGTGTGATTTTTCGGTTTGGCTTCTTGCAAGTCTTGAGGATCCAGATGTTTCCATCAGCATCAAGCCCCAACAGGAAGCCAACCACAAGCTTCTGTTTCTTCATATAAGCGGGGATCCTGGGAATCATTACAGCTATTCTTCACCTTAAACAAGAAACCCACTCCCCACCTGTGAAGGTTTGGATGTCATGTGGTGTCTGCTTCGGTGTAATTTCTGAAGTGAAACCTGGCTGGCGTCTCCTGCCTGGTTTTCAACTGGTGCATCTGCCGTCCCCAGGTTGATTTAGCAATTCGAAGACAGCTAACAAATCACATCTTTAAACCTTGCTGTTGATGCTGTTCTGTCTGTCTTTTGGCTTAGCAAGGGGAAGTGACCATCACTGTGGACAGACCAGAACCTTCTTCAGCAAAAAAGCCACAAATCTAAGTTTCTAAGAAAAAAAATCACCAACAAATTACCCATAAATGGGAAATAGTTGTTAAAACAGAAAAGACTGAAAAGTTGGAATATGAATTCAGAACTTTTCACTTATGATTTCATCTTTCCTTTTTATTATTAGAGATACCATTGATACCAGCATGTACTCACACATCTTCATTGAGTGTCATTATGTAACAGGAATGAGTTTACATATAACTTTTTTTTTTTGGTCTTTTTTGGTCTTCCTGTAGCCACAGCTGGACTGGTACTCTCTATGTAGACCAGGCTGGCCTTGCACTCACAGAAATCTATTTGCCTCTGCCTCCCAAGTGCTGGGATTAAAAGGTGTGGGCCACCACACCTGGAGTTTACATTTATTATCCCCACTTTACTTACTGATGGGACTTTTAAAGCCAGCCAACTGCCTAACCACTCCGCCATTCCATAAAGCAATGGGTAGAAAATAATTTAAATGTCCCTTAAAAACATTTATCTGATTTTTCTTTTTGATTTGTGAAATCTCAATATAATGTATACTTTTTGTTTTTTGTTTGCATTTAAGATAAGGTCTTCCTGTAGGCCCAGCTGGCCTGGGATTGATTATGTGGACCAGGCTGGTCTCAATCTCATAGAAGTTCAGCAGCCTCTGCCTCTGGGATCAAAGCTATGCATCACCATGCTCAGCCTGAGATAAGGTACTTTTTTTTTTAAAAAAAAAAAGGCTCAGGGGGCTGGAGAGATGGCTCAGCAGTTAAGAGCACTGGCTGCTCTTGCAGAGGACCCCAGTTTGATTCCCAGTACCCCACATAGTGGCTAACAACCATCCGTAATTCCAATTCTAGGGGATCTGATGCCCTCTTCTAACCTCCTTGGGCATTACACAATATAGGTGCACTTACACACATGCAGGCGATACACTCATACACATAAAATAAAAATAATAAAATATTTAAAAGGATCCAGTCCACTGAACTATTTTTAAGACACACCTTTCTTTTACATGCCTGTAATCTTAGCACTCAGGATGCGGGGGTAGGGGGGGGCAGGAAGATCAAAAGTTCATAGCCATCCTCTGCTACATAATGAATTCAAGGTCAGCTTGGGTTATAAGAGATGCTATCTCAAAGAAACAAAACATGCCTTTCTTTTCCTTATTCTACTAATTACTAGAGTAGCATGGTAGTTTAATAAGCAATAATGGGTTTGAAGACAGGAATGCCCAGATTTGGGATGAGCTAATTTGTAGGATATAGTCCTTTGTTTTAGATAAGAGAGCCATCTTCTACCTGTGAACATTTGGATACTGTTTTGTGGGTGCTCCAATATAATTTTCTGAAGTGATCTATTACAATTGTTAATATATTGTGACTGTTGACAACCTGGGAAGTGGAGACTGCTATGTCCCACTGCCCAGAGTCATAGTAACCACTAAATGCAGACATGTATACACATTAAGTTCTTGGTACCCGGTATGCAGTAAGTATCCAGGGATAGCTGGTTCTATTGTATTGTGGGAAGCCTTCAAGTTCCATTCAAGAGTCCTCCTGCCTGTTTCAATGGCTTTCATATGTACTTTCCCTTAGTCAAGGCTAATATCATGCCCACTTTCTGAAAGATTTCGAGATAGGAGCCTAACGGCAATCTATGTAAATGGAGAACGGGCTATGACTTTGTTGGACTGCTCCCCTTTCTAGTGCCAGCCATATAAACTAAGCAAATTCTATGCCTCAGTTTCCTTATTTATCAAGTGGGATAATATCAGCACTTAGTTCCAAGTGTTGTCAGGAGGATGAAATCAATCAAATGGAAACGTACAATGGGCTTTCAGCTCTCTTTAATGTCAGCTTCCAGTGGGCTTGTAAATGCTGCAGAAGGGTGCATTTCACTACAGGGAACAGTCCCAGACCATAAGGAAACCCAGAGGCAGAATAAAACCTGTTTACCTTTGGTTCGTTCCCTGTGGACCACCAGTGTGAGAGGGTCAGACATCCTGTTTTCCACTTCCTCTAATGAACTCCCTGTGGTGCTATTACTTTCCTAAGTCAAAAGGCAAGTTTTAAAGGCAGAAGCCAACCAGAAATCTCATTGTCCTCTGGCTTGCTTATGTCACTGAAGCCCTTGGTTTCATGGCACGAATAGACTACAAATAGGGCTTTAATTTTTTTTTTTTTTTTTTTTTTTTTTTTTTTTTTTTTTTGTCTTTTTGAGACAGGGTCTCGCTGTAGCCCCAGCTGTCCTGGAACTCGCTATGTACACCAGTCTGGCCTTGAACTCACAGAGGTCTGCCTGCCTCTGCCTCCCGAGTGCTGGGATTAAAGGCGTGCGCCACCACCCCCAGCTGGGCTTTAATTTTTAAAAAGTTTATTTACCTTTTTGTTCTGTTTTGTTTTGTTGTTTTTGAGACAATGTCTCCCTGTTGCCCCAGGTGGCCTGGAACTCACTATGTAGACAGGGCTGGCCTTGATATCAGGGAGATCACTTGTCTCACAAGTGCTGGGATTAAAGGCATGTGCCACCATCCTGGCTCAAAAAACATTTTATTTACATTTACTTTATATGTATGAGTGCTTTACTTGAATGCACGTAAGTGCACCCCATATCCTGCATTGCCCAGGGAGGCCAGAAGAGGGCCACTGGATACCCTGGACCTGGAGTTACAGATGGTTGTGAGCTGCCACATGGGTGCTGGGAACTGAACTTCAGTCTTAAGCAAGAGCAGCCAGTGCTTTTAACTGCTGAGCGGTCTCTGGAGCCCCAATAGGGCTGCTTTTAATGATGTGCTTTCTCAGATTCATGGGGCAAGGCAAGGAAGACGCATACTAACTTGCTGCAATTGTTGATAACCTGAGAAAAGTTTCCACACTCAGAAACTGAGGTCTGTTTGTCGTTTCATGTTTTAGAAGCTGGTCTTGTGGAAGAGGTGTGTTCTTTAACCTTTGTTACCAGCAGGGACCACATCTGCTCCTCACCCGCTGCCTGCCTGTGTTTGCAGCTTTTGCTCTGACAGACTGCCAGCTGCCGTCTTTCTGACAAAAGTGGATTAAATGGCCAGAAGTACTTGGGCACTGCTGTTGATGATTAAAATTGGAACACCCAACCACAGCCCACTCTGAGTAGGTTTGTACAAATTTATATTCTGTGGCAGTTTAGGCAGCACTTTCTGAAGAGGCAACTTTGGTTTGAAGGCTAGGGTGGGCATTCTGGAGCCATCAGGAACATGTCAGATAGTGGGAGGCTCAAATGTCTAGTGGTTGGTTGGATTTGTGAGATGAATGACTTACCCAGAGTTTGGTCTTTCTAGTTGTGTGTGCTTGGGCAAGTCACTTAACCTGAGTATCCTGTTTCTCTTATATTGTGACTCAAACAGTGGCTCTTTTAGAGGGTTGTGACACAGGTTAAATGGGATTAAGCCTGTGAATCACTTACATAAGTATTTACTGATAAGCAGTGAGCACTCAGTGATTATCAGCTATTGTTATTATTGTGAGTAACATGCTTGGTGCACATATGAATATTCATAGTGGACAGTTTAGTAACATTAATTGCTGGTTTTGTCCATTATGATCTGGACTTCAGATCAACTCTGCCTCTACTCCCTGGTCTCACTTCCCCCGTGGAAGTGGCTCATGATTTCTTTTAGAGGTATCCTTGTGGAACTCAGATAGGGCTCCGAGAGCAGGGGGGTGGGACCAGTGTCTGAAACAGGTCTAAGTTGCCCTCACCATCTCAGTCTTAGCCCAAGGCTAGTGCAGCCCTTCTCTACCTCTTTCCCCCAACAGTTACTGAAAATCTCAAGTCCTTAGGTAAAATTTGTCTTCTCCTAGAACAGCATCGATTTGGTACTGGCACTCAATCAAGGACAGCTTTAGAATGAGTAATTGTCTCAGTTCCATTCCTGTTGTTGTGATTAAAAAAGATCCCAACACAAACACTTTATGATAGAAAGGGTTTATTTGGCCCATGTTCTGGGTTTTAGTCCATCAGTGTGGGGAACCAAGGTGGCAGGACTTAAGGAGCTGATCGCATCAATGCATGCTTGTGCTCAGCTAGCTTTCTTGACTCTTACACAATTCAGAATCCCCTGTGTTGGAAGTGGTATTGTCCACAGTGGGCAGGTATTCCCACCTCAGTTAACATAATCAAGACAGTCCCCTTCAAAACAGGCCTACAGGTCAACCTGATTTAGACAATCTCCCATTGAAACTCTTTTCCCAGGTCAAGTTGTACACACTGTCAAGTTGATAAAACTAATCATCAGAGTATTGAAACACATAACTGTGTATATTCAGAGTGGCAAGGCATTAAATTTCTTTGTAGGATGGTTTGGCCAGATGAAGACAACTGACCTATTTCCATCTTTGATTGGAGTCTTAGACTAAAATTTCAGAAGAATACTGTAGACAAAATGTATCCTGATGGAGAAAAAGCATTTGATAGTCTTTGCCATCCTTGGAGAGCAAGATGGCAAATGTGAGCTGGATAGAGGTAGCTTCAGACAACTTGAAAGCAAAGACAGGGTCCTTGCCATTTGGTATATGTGTGATCTACCTCAGTACCTGGTATATGACACTTGTCAAATAATATGAAATGAATCCATGGTTCTTTATACAATTGAGTTGCTTCATGGATTAGTATTAGAATGGAACTCTGTCTGCTTTGGCATATCACAGAACCCCTTTCCAAACCTTTTTATTTCAAATAATTAGGAAAAATAACTTAAGTAGAAGTCTGGAAGAAAGCGAATTCACATTGAACCAACATGTCTCAGGGCTATTAAAATCTAATGGATAGAATTTAAAAACAATTACCGTATCTTCAGTATTTGTTTAAAAAAATCAATAGCATAATAAAAACAATGTCTTAGGAAGACTTATATTCTTAGGTCCTGTGATTTCATTTTTAAAGAACATATTCCAAAAATGTTATCCATGGACATGTACCAAGATTTCCTACAAGGCATTCATCAAAGCATTGTTTCAAACAGAGAAGAACTTGGAACAAGCCAAGTGCCCAGGAAGAGGGGTGCAAGCAGACAGTGTCTGTGCCAAGCCAATGTCCACAAGCTAATGTCCATTTCTCCATATTCCTCACTAATAAAGGCTGAGTTTCATTCAAGGTAATAAAGTATCCAGATTTAAAAATTGTATTTTCAGCTTCCCTTGCAGCTAGATGTGACATTATTAAACAAATAAGATATAAACGCAAGTTTTGGGGTTAGCTTACTGTAACTTTAAAATGGAAGGAGACACCTTTGAATGCTAATAATGATTTATCTCCAGGTAGTAGACTCATATTTTTTTTTTCCTTTTCAAAATTTTGCAAATTTTCTGAATATGTGCTACTTTGATAACTAGAACATAGGAACAATCACATTTACCTTTTAAAGAATTCCAGTTGTGTTTAAATCACTAGTATGATGGATCTGCCAGTGGGGTTGAAATTCTTCATTTTCATGCATGGAATTTTAAGGTGCAGACGTGGGAAGAATGCACTTATTATGTCCCTGCACAGACTGAGTACTTTGCCTGGGTTACTTTGTTTTACCAGAACAAATAAAAAAAAAACACCCCCCCAACAACTTAAAAAAAATGCAACTAGAATTATCTCCTTCAGGGCTTGATTCAAGTCTGGGCATTGACTGTGACACACCAGCTATATCACAGGAATTTCGTTTCTTCCTTGTAGAAAAAATGGTTGAAGAATCTGGGCCCTTAATCTAGAAAAGGCTAGATGGGATCATTTGTTGTCTCTTCTGATAGTTGAATGTTTACAGTATGGAAGGAGGAATATCTTTTCATAGCTGAGGCACTAAGTTAAATGCTTGGTATTTATTTATTATTTATTTATTTATTTAATTAATTTTTTTCTTTTGATCACACTCTAGCCCAAGCGGACCTGGAACTCACTACTCAGTCTTGAACTTGTGGCAATCCATCTGCCTCAGCTGGAATTAAGCTACCATGTCCAGTCATAAGCCTTTTAATCACAACCACAGGTTAAATTTAAGTGTCCAGGTGAGGAAACTGGCTCAGAAGGATGAAGCAACTTGCCTATGATCCCCAGCTAATAAGATTCAGCCATGAGTTTGTCTTACCCCAGACCTGGAACAGTTAGCCTTGGGGCATTCACCCAGAAGCAGAATGTATTTTTTGGGGGGGCGGCGGGGGTGGAATTAGAGTCAGATATATTTGGGTCTTCATTAGGATAAAAGTATATATTCATTTTAAACATTCAATAATGGAATAGACAGTCTTGTGTTGTGATGAGCCCTGTGTTACAAGAAGGATCCCAGCTGAGGCTAGCTGGTTTGGAGAAGGGGAACCTGTTGCTGAAGTTTCTTCCAGGAACACTGTGCAGAACCCAGTGCTGCAGGTGCTCTGAGAAGGTGAGTAGCGCCACCAGCATCCCTTGGCACATTCCGGCTTTCAGGAGTGTCTATGCAGGTGGCTAAGATTTAGCTTCCACCTCCCTTCTTTATCTTTTTCACTTCCTGTGTAAATCTAGACAATTTTACATCCAATTAGTGCTGTTATACTAATCACTTTTCTGAAACTGATAACCAAGTCATTTCATAGAATGCAAATGATATGACATCACTTTTTTTTTTTTTTTGGTTACATGAAATGACTTTTTTTCCCCCACCTTTACAAGGAAAGCTTCTTAGCATAGCTACTTGCTGAGTTTCCAAAGGTTATAGTCAATATTATTGAATAAACAGATCTTTTCTCAAAGTTTCCAGATATTTATTATACCACTACAATGGGCTTGGCATTGGGGTCAACATAATGGAAGTGGTCCTATTCCTGGTAAAACTGAACAGATAGGTGTGTGGGGAGACAGCCCTGCATCTGAGAGCTGGAAGTCAGATATTCCAATCTATTCTTTTTTTAAAAAGATAGAGTCTATGTTCAGGTTGACCTTGAATTTGGGAGTCTCCCATTGGTTGTTGGACTGTGGTCATGTGTCGCCAAACCTGGCTTTCACTGTAGTTAAGCTTGATTTTATTTATTAAAACATTTAAAGTTTATGTGCATGTGTGTCTGTGTTAGTTTATATGCACTATGTGCACACAGGAGCCCACAGAGGCCAGAAGAGGGTGGAGCTGGTGTTACAGGCAGTTGTGAGGCACCTGGCATGGGTGTTGGGAACTGAACTTAGGTCCTCTGCAAGAACAGCAAGTCATCTCTGAGCCATCTCTCCAGCCGGTTCACTGTAGTTTTTGTAAGGGCTGTGAAGGAGAAATACAGAGGGTCGGGAGATATCAGCATGCATACCTAAAAAGGGTTCAGCAAGCTTCTGGAGGACAGGCCACCTGAGCTGAGGCTGAATAGATGTCTACTCGGCAGAGTATTGATGGGGAGGGAAGTAAGTAGTGGAAATGTAGGAAGGAGCCTGATTCTTGGAAGATCCTAAATGGGAACCCAATCTAAACTGCACGTTTTCTTCCTGTGAATTTTCTATGAATAATTTGTCTGAATTCCTCAGGCCTCTAAAACAGCAGTGGAAAAGTGCTTGACTTCTCTTTCACAAAGTATTTGCCTGAAGGTCTTAGGACATCATTCTTTTTGGACCTGTTTGCACTCTGTAGTCCATAACCTCGGGCAATCTGGAGAGTTATGAATGCAGTCAAGGTAGGGCCCTCTTTTCTCTTCAGCCCTGAAACACCTGCTGCCACTGCCTCCCCACCCCCACCCCAGATGTGCAGTGTATGTTCTGCATGCCCTGAGAAGGGCATATGCCAATCTGAACAACATCTGACATGCATCATGCTCCAATAAACTTCACTTTGGAGCAAGGTCACAGAAAGAGTGAATTTTGATCTTTACTCAGTATAATTTTGTTCTTAAAGAGAAACTCAACATTTAAAAAGGCATGTCTCCTTTCCTTATTTTTAGGACTGTTTTGCTTCCAAATGTTTCCTGGCTAGCAACCAGCTTTTTATGTGTGTTCCTGAAACTTTAGAAAGAACAGTTTCTGAAAGTCACATTGGCAGCTGAGGAACTTGAAAAGCCAGAACAGAATACTGTCCTGACAGCTGAATTTGCTACGTATCAAGATGCTGCAAACCTCCATTTACTGAACGTTTACTCTGGGCCTACCGCAGACTTTCTGTGCAATTTCTTATTTAGATGCTTCAAATTATGTATGAGGCCAGCACTATTAATTATTCCTCTTTTATTTTATTTTATTTTATTATTTATTATTTCTATTTTATGTGTATGAGTGTATTACCCGCATGTGTGTAAGTGCATCTATGTTGTGCAATGACCATGGAGGACGTAAGAGGGTGTCAGACCCCCTGGAACTAGAGTTATGGTTGTCAGCCACCATGTGAGTGCTGGGAATCAAACCAGGATTCCCTGCAAGAGTAGCCAGTGCTCTTAACTGCTGAGCCATCTCTCCAATCCTCCTTTATTTTTTTAAAGATAGGATCTTGCTGGATAATGCAGGCTGTCCTCAAATTCACCATCCTCCTGCCTCAGCCTCATGGGTACTGGGGTTACAGACAGATGAACACCATCACACCATAATACTCTGCATCCCTCTCCTCATGTTTAGGAGGCTTAGAGGGGCCACATAACTCACCCAAGATCACACAGCTCATCAGTGGAGCAAATGAGACAACTACAAAACTCAAGTCTAACCTATTGCAGTTGCTTCCTGTCTTGAAATTGCATGGTGGGGATATTGGCTATTAGCTCTTCAGACAAATTGAAGCTTGGTACTAACTGTATTTATGGTTCTCAACAAGTAGTACAAATACAGCCTCCACTCCATTGCACTCAAAATGTTTCACTTGCAAACTGGTTTAAAGACCCTTGAATGAGTGCATGAGTTTAAGGTCACTATGCTCAGTGTGCTGGGCAAACTAGAGGTCATAGGGCCACAGTAGTTAGTCCTTGGTGCCTGTGATAGAGATAATAAATGCTGTAGGGCAGGTATAATGAATATTGTGTAGGCGGCTGGGGAATAAATGCTACTTGAACTCCATCAGTGCTGGCCTTCATTTGCATACCAATCATCCACCCTGGCGTGACCACAGCTCTTCAAACTGAAATTTTTGTTTATCACTTTTAAAACCTCCTTATGTTCCTGGTTCTAGGAAAAGGTCATAAATGTTCACCAGGAGAGTGGACTATTATTCAACCATTGGAGGAGGAGGAGAAAGATACACACTGATGTGGAAATTGTCCAGGATGTATGCAGTTTGAACCGAGGGACGTCATATCACAGAGGAGTGTAGCTGTTAGGGCACTCCTGTTGGCACGTAACAGACAACAATGGGTAGCTGGAGGGAGGAACAGCCTTTGCCCAGCTATGAGGGGGACACTGGAGTGGCTCAGAGAAATGAAGAATGAGCTGCACAAAAGAGCTCTGAGAACGATGGGAATTTCAGGTTCCTCAGGAATGGAATCGAGGACCGGCGAGTTCCCAGCACCAGAGCGAATGTCCACCTCTTGTCTCTACTTCTTGCTGCTGGTGGCTTTTCCACAAGAGTGGAACCATGGATGCCACCAGCTCTGTTACTGCATCCTTACAGCTTCTTTAATGGAGAAGTTGAAAAATCCCAGGAAGAGATTGTGTGTGTGTGTGGGGGGGGGGGGGGGGGGCGGGCAGCGGTCAACTTTGAGTGTCATTCTTTAGAAGCCATCCACCTTGTTTGTGAGATAGGGTCTCTCACTGCCCCAGGAACTCACCCATTAGGCTAGGCTATGGACCAGTACGCCCCAGATGCCCTACTTGCCTCTATTTCCCCAGTGCTTGGATTACACCCACCCCACCATGCATAACTTTAAAAAAAATGTGAGCTCCTGCCCTCAGGCCTCTCTTGGGGTAAGTCTATCGCACAGCCCTCCGCGCCTTGACTCCCCCAGCCGCGTTCACCCTTCCATCTCCCCCGCTGTTCTCTACTCCTAGTGTGGGCCCTGCGCCATTCCTAGTCTTGGGTCCCAAGACACCTGGGGAACCAATACTGCTTCCTGATCCTGAAGAATTATATATAACAGAGAATCAAAATCCTCTTTATGCCCCTTCTTGACTCCTTCCTCTACAAACAAACTTTGTAAATTATACCCAATGTGGTGGTCTTTTCCATGGACAAACAGACATACAGTCCTTATTATTTTTTTTTTGAGATGGGATCTCATCTTGTATCCCTGGCTGGTGTTGGTCTCACAGAAATATATTTGCCCTCTGCCTCCCAAGTGCTAGGACTAAAGGCATACAGCACCACACCTGCCTATATATGTACTTTTATTATACACGTAAAACTTAACAGAAATTATATCACAGCATATTGATCTTGCAATTTTCTCCATGTCATGGTTGTAAAAGTGACTCAAGGTGATACACTTCGGAGGTGGAGCCTCTGGACAACAGGGAAGTTCTTGTCCAGTGTGGGACAGAATGGAATGGAGCGAGAGCTCATCACCATATTTGGAACTGGGTACAATTTAAAATCTACCAAGTGTTTATTTTTTCAGTCTTCTATATAATATTTTCGAACAGCAGGAACCAACCACAGAGAGCCAGACCATGGAAGGGGGAACTGCTGGATATTACTAATCACAGCTGGGTGGAGCTGGGTGACGATCAGTCAATGTGAAGTGGTTCTCTTCCCAGATCCAGTCC
>NW_008354534.1:4284802-4289443 GCF_000622305.1 Nannospalax galili | reverse complement strand
ATATATATACTAATTTAACTAAGGGCCTGTGAGATGGCTCAATGGGTAAAAGGCACTTGCTGCCTAAGCCTAATGACCCAAGTTTGATTCAGGGACCACATGGTGGAAGGAGAGAGCTTACTCCCACAATTCCTCTAACTACATACACTCTGTGGTACTGAGAGCAAGAGTGAGAGTGAGAGAAAGAGAGAAAAATAAATGTAATAAAAAATTAAAATATGGGGCTGGAGAGATGGCTCAGTGGTTAAGAACACTGGCTGTTCTTGCAGAAGACCTGGGTTTGAATCCCAGCACCCACACGGCAGCTAACAACTGTCCGTAACTCCAGTTCCAGGGGACGCGACAGTTTCTTCCGTCCTCCATGGGCACTGCATGACACGGGTGCACTTACCTACATGCAGGCATAACACTCATACCCACAAAATAAAAATAATAAATGAAATATTTGACAAAAAAATTAAAATATGGGACTGGAGAGATGGGTGAGCAGTTAAAAGCACTGGCTGCTCTCGAAGAGGACCTGGGTTTGATTCCCAGCACCCACATGGTGGCTAACAACTGTCCTTAACTCCAGTTCCAGCGGAATTCAGTGCCTTCTTCTGACCTCCACCAGCATTGCAGGACATAGGTACACTTACACACATGCAGGCAATATACTCATACACATAAAAAATTAAAATAGAATGTATTTTGATTCCTAAGATACTTCTACCTCTTAAATTTTGCATCTAATGCAAAATATTTTATTTGCTCTCTGGTCCAGAGCTTTTAGCATAGAATTTCACAGGTTAATTTAAAACTCCTGGGAATATTGCATGCAAATTTTGCTCTTTTCCTTGTAAGAATCATCAGATCATCATTTATAGGTCCAGAGTCAGCAGTTCTTAAGAAATTAAGGGACTCTATCTGAATGGTTATATCCTTATCACAGGCATATTGAAAATAAATTGTGAATTATTATTTTATAAATAAGGAATCTCCAAAGTACGTAATTTGTCTGACAACATAATAAAATTCACTAATTAAAAAAATTTATGTATATGAGTGTTTTTCTTGCATGTATGTAAGTTAACCCCTGTCGTACAATGCCACTGGAGGTCAGAATACGGCATCAGATCCTCTGGAACTTGAGTTACCCATAGTTGGGATAGTTGTTAGCCACCCATGTGTGTGCTGGGAACCGAACCCAGGTCCTCTGCAAGAGCAGCTAGTGCGCTTAACCTGATCACATAATTTTTAAAGTTGTTTTTATTATCATATGTTAATTATGCATAATGGGTTTCATTCTGACATTTTCATACCTGCATATCACGTATTTTGATCCCACCCACCCCTGGTTGTCCTCTCTTGTTCCCCCGCCCCCACTCCTGCTGAGCCCCTTCCTTTTCTCAACTAATTCCCTTCTACTTTCATGAAAGACACAATTATTAAATGTAGGATTTTTGCCACTGTGGAAGAGAACAGAAGAAAGGTTAGCTTTGCTGTGTAACTGACATTTTAAACATCTGCTGTATTTCAACACCTTCTTCCCAATTTTGTTTTTTTTCTTTTTTAATGAAATAACTTGTGATAGCTAATCTTCACTGTCAACTTGACTGTACTTAGGAGACTTAGGCACCCCGCTGGGTATGCCTAAGGGTGATTCTGGAGGTGGGAAAGGCCCAGTCTGAATGTGGGGGGGAGCCATTTTGTGGGTCAAGGGTTCTGAGGGACTATAAGGGGAGAAAGAGAAAGGCAGCTACATGGAGACACCCCCCACTTTCTCTGCCTCCTGACTTCTGTGTTATGAACAGCCCTACTCTACCATGTCCTCCCTACTGTGATGGACTGGACTCTCCAAAACTGTGAGCTACAAAAAGTGCTCTCTCCCTTAGGTTGTTCTGCCAGACACTGTTTTTCAGAAGGAAAACAGTTATGGTGTTTGAATGTAGCTGCTTTAGGAGCAAGAAGTACAAGACTCAGCTAGTTAAAACGAGACCTAGCACACAACACAGGCTTTCTCTCTCTCTCATATATATATACATATATATACGCACACACACACACACACACACACACACACATTAGAATAAAAACTGAAATGAGTTACTAGATGTAAAATGTCTGTATGTGTGTGTTATATGATTTTTTTTCTATTACTAGATTCAGAACATGGGAAATTTATCATGAACACAAGAGTAAATGAGAGAGACAGAGATCAAGAAAGAGAGGTTGAGAGATTGTCTTATAACACTACATTATTGTATAACCAGAGCAGTTGTGTCTAACCAGCAGTCAGTTCCTGGGCCTCTTGACCATCATCTTACCCCCTGGCAGGTTCAAGAGGGTTGACGATGACAGGCTAACATGGCCCTGTCAATATAATTAATTTTTCTGAGACAGTCTGTAGCTTACGCTGGCCTCAAAAATGTAGCAGAGGATAACCTTGAACTCCTGATCTTCCTGCGACCATCTCCCAAGGACTAGGATTACAGGCATGTACCACCATACCTGGCTATAGTTGTGTTTTAAAAATGGTAGGACTTTTTACTTTTTCTACTTAATTAAAAAAGTATAGGGGTGCACAGTTTTTCTTTTGCTTCAGCCTCTCAAGTGGCCTGGCTCAGGCCAGTGCGGAGCTGACAGAAATGACTGCTGGTGTGGATGTCTGGGATAAGCAAAAAAGAGGAAAAGGAGGTTCCCAGGCTGGACCTTGTGTGATCGGACAAATGTTGACATCAGTAACTTGATGGGCAAAAACCTTGGGAGAAAAGAGGCTTGGTGCACAGAAATAATTAGTTCAGGGCACCATGAGTTTGAGACACTGGTAACATGCCCAAATAAGCTGTTGGATAACCAAGTCTTTTGGGTTAAGGAATCTTGTTTCTGTCAATATGGCTGTCTATTTTCCTCTCCGTGGGCCAGCTTACTGGAGTAAGCACTTTAGATTTTACTTCTACGTAACTTTGTCTTCATGATGTGTGTGTGTGTGTGTGTGTGTGTGTGTGTGTGTTTAAACCAGGTCTCATGTAGCCCAGGCTGGCCTTGAACTCCTCCTGTTTTAAAAAAACAAAAAAAACCTATAAAGAACCTCTAAAACGTCATCTTTGTTTTCAATATAAGATGACTATTCTTTCTAAAAATTTTTATTTTTACTTGTGTGTATGGGTGTATAGCTTGCATCTATGTAAGTGCACCTGTGTAATGCAATGCCCATGGAGGTCAGAAGAAAGTGTTGAATTCCCAAGGAACTGGAGTTACAGATGGTTGTTAGCTGCCATATGGGTGCTGGGAATCCAACCCAGGTCCTCTGCAGTCAGGGCTTCTAACTGCTGAGCCATCTCTCCAGTCCCTAAATGACTATTATTAACTTTTTTCTGTGTCAAGGACCCACTTTGAAAGACATCTGTTTAAAACCCACAGGTCAAAGGAAAAGAGGATAAATGGCCCCAATAGCAAACATTGGACAGTGTGTTTAAGTAAATCTATAATGGGGTCACCCTGTGTAGATTACCTGGCTTTTCTGAAATATAATAAATGTTTTACAGTTTTTGTGAGAGTGACTGAGAAAATACAAGTGCGTACATAAAGGAACTACTTGAATCATGTTGGGCACATTTCAAAACATACCAGATGTGAGGCCTCTCAGGAGTCTCAACAAGGCCCTCACATGTAACAAGCCAGGCTACCAAGGAGGTAAGTGGAAGCTGAACACAAGTGCAGTTTTGGCTTTGTTCTTGAAGTATCAGAGTCGGGAGGGTAGTCTGTTTGCTGGGGACAGAGAGTTGGGGACCGAAAGGAGCACAGAGGCCACAAGTCCATGGAAAACCTTAAAACAGGTACAAGAGGATGAGGCTTTCAGGCTGGTATGGGAAGGCAGCTTTGTCCCTATGTGAGTTCCCTCCAGGGAGGGAGGAAGGGGCATCCCCAGCCACCGAATATTCCACTACTCTGTAAGGCCCCCCCCCCGCCCCCCCCGGGAGGGTGTTGTCTGAGCCTTCCAACAGGAGACATTTACATCTGGCCACTGAAGTTGCTGGAAGCAGACTCATCTGGTCATAAAGAAAATCACTCCCACAGAGGGACTAACTTTGGAGATGCCTGAGAGGTTTCACAGTCCCCTCGGTAGTGTCAAGTGGCAGCACCCTGGGTTCCAGACTTCTTGAGTGAACACCCCCCCCCCCACAAAAAAACTTGTCAACAGCTTCAGCACATCACCTGGGTGTGCGTGCGTGTGTGGATGCAGAAACCCCTTTCTTCCTTAAAATGGGACGCAGGTCAGAGTACTCAATATGATGATCAGGAAGGGCCCTTGTTCACCTTCAGTCTCACTTTCCTGGGGGGGGCAATAAAGCAGGTGTCTTCTGTCCTTCTAGGGACCCCTAAGCCATGTGATGGTACCAGGGGCAGGAACCTCGACAACAGGTCTGTAGATGAACTAGACTCGGCCATATCCATCTCCACAGCTGCCCGAGTCTCCCCCAGCGGCTGGCATCCTCTGCAGGGGCGGCGGGGTCGCGGGGGGTGCGGGGGTCAGGTGCTGCAGGCCGAGGCTGGCAGGAGGCGCTGCGGAGCCGGGCCGCCAGCTCTCTGCTGCCCCCCGCGGAGGCCCCCTCCTGGCTCCTCGGGAATGCTGGGAATGTGAGTCAGGGCCTCGCCAGC
>NW_008354534.1:4279712-4284681 GCF_000622305.1 Nannospalax galili | reverse complement strand
ACGGCCGCCGCTGCCCGCGCGCCGCTGCTCCGCCTCGCGCTCCGCTCCGCTCCGGCTGCTCCGGGCCGAGGCGCGGCGGGGCGGTGAAGACCCATGTGGGCCGCGCCCGCGAGCATCGTAGAGGTGAGCCACGCCGGGCATCCCGCGTGCCGGTCCCTGTTGCCCGTGGGCAGCTGCATTGCGTTATGGGGGGAGCCGAGGGGCAAGCCTCCGCCTCCACCCGGGCGCTCTCGGCGGGGAAAGGGATGGGGCGGCCTAAGGGCGGATTTGCCTGGATGTCTAAACCTCGGGATCGGAACAAGTGCACGCTCTCCGCGGACGCTCGGCCCGGGCCCCCTCCCGCAGCCCTGCCGGGGTGCCACCCTCTTTGCCATCGCCTGGCTGTTCTGCAGACCTTCCCCCCTTGTCTGGCTCTCTTGCCTGGAGAGGTGGGGTGCACGCGGGGGCAGGGGTCTCGCGCAAGCCCAAGCTGAACAAAGTGGAGAACCGAGGAGCCCCAGCCCAGGGTCTTGGGTGCCTGGCTGTCTGAGTGGGCTCCGTGGGGCTCAGGTTGGGAAAAAAAAAAATCCATGTCAGGAAAAATGAAGCGGATTTACTGGGGAGGGGGAGGTGGTGGTGTAGGAAAAGGAACCTGACGTGAAATTAAACAGCATCCCTACCTTCCTTCTCCCCATCCCTAATTATACAAGGAGCACTGACGAGGGGGTAACCTTTTTTTTTTTTTTTAAATTTCTTTTAAAAATATTACTGTCCGAGGCTTTAAAAGACCATTTTAGGACAGTGAAGATTAAGGGCTGCTTTGGTGCGGGATAATAAAATAGCGCTCGTAAACTCTCTCTGTTCGGCCCTCCCTTATTTATTTTGTACTTAGGGGGTCCCTCTCCTTGTCGCCAGAGGGAGGGTCCGCTCTGTTAGGAGAAGATAGATTTTAGGCGGCTGTCTTATGCTGGATGAAAGACAATTTACTCCAGGAGCGGTGAATTGTCAGTTCCCCCTGTGATTGACAGTCACACCTGCCACTTATGTGGGTGGAACGGGGACCGGTGGAACCCCAAGGGCCAATCAATGCTCGAGAGAGGAGGGCTGCTCCCCCTTGTCGGGGTTAGTTTCCTGGTTGGCTCTTTAAATCAGTGGTTTTACTTAACCATTGGTTTCCACCAGGTAGGAGCTCCAGCTGGGAGAAACGGAGAAGCGGGAAGAAAACTACTCGAAAAAGGGCTTGGAAGCAAGTATGTTCGACCTGTGTTCTCCTGCCTCCCCTGCTTGTCAGTAGTTGTAGTTGGGGATGCTGAAGCTATTGACTTGAAAATAAAACGAATCTGTATGAAGAATGAAACTGGGTTGGGGTGTGGGTACTTAGAATTGCCCACCCTTCCCCCAGAACCGCAGTCTTCTTTATAAGAGATACCATTTACTGTGGAGCCATCTGGGAGAAGGGTGTGGCACTTGGTCTCCCATGGTCACTCCTGTCCTTGTAAAGTCACTTCGCTCTTAAACCAGAGATTTGGTGGGTTTATAAGATCTTTTGAAGCAGGGAAATGTGCTTTACTAGGATTAAGAGGGTTCACTTAGTTTTGACAGCGTAACTCAACTTACGGAAATCAGGGCTGCCTGGTTCTCTTTTGCAGGGTGGAGGGGTGGAGGTGTGTGTGTGTGTGTGTGTGTGTGTGTGTGTGTGTGTGTAAAGGACTTTCATGTGAGCCATGAAGCTGGCTTGCTTCTCTGCTCTCTAGTAAGAGCCCTTCCAGGGAGGGGGATGGATACTAAGATTTTCTCGGATGAATGAGTCCAGGATGAAGGACCAGGTACTTCTTAACCTTCTGCTAGTGAAAGGCTGATTTTCCAGCACCTTTCTCCTTGAATTCATTAAAAAATTACTAGTTGGATCCAGAGAGCTGTCACCTTATGGAAGCTGTACCTGATGTGAACATAATGCGGTGAATTCAGCAGGTTATGAACAGATTGTGAACAGGAACATAGTCATTAGCAGGTAGAAGCCAGGTTTGTCAAGAGGTATTACTATTACTGTTGTCATTATTGTTATCATGCATATATAGATACTTAACTGAGTACCTGAATCACCTAATTTTAAACTTTGCAGAGCCCATATGAGGTAGGTGCTGTTTTTACCCCCAAAGTACAGTTGTGGAGACTAATGGGAATTAAATACCTTGCCACATTGTACTGTAACAGTAAGAACTTGAATCTACTTTTTTGTCTGATCTAGGGCTCTGTGACCTTGCCATGGCCTTGAATTCATATCTTGATTGTGTGGTCTGCACAGGTCCAGCTTGAAACATGGGCTAGCCCAGTATTACTAGAGTTAATCCTGTGAAGACTCCACTATGACATTGATGGTCCTTGTACCCGCCCACTTTGCCTGTCCATGTGAAGGTTTTTTTCTTCTGCCAGTAGGGAATTTTAACTTTGTGTATTGTCTATTTCTAGTGGAGAATTTTTGGCCCAGTAGTTCTAAACTTAATGATGACTTAAAAGAAGGCTAAAAAAAATCCATACTCTTTTATTTTTCTTGTTAAGTTGAATTTCCAAATTAAGTAGGTTTTGGTTGAGTAAATGCTTTTAACATCAGTCAGTTGGTTTCCTACACCCTGAGGGATTAGAGTTTCATTTTTCTCTCAGTCGCAAAGAGATCCCTTTTCATTAGTGATTAAATATACTTACATTTTAAACTAGTCTATTAAAATACTACAGTTCTCTTTTTTATTATGTTGAAAAAGTCACAGGCTTTTTTATTATATTGAAAAAGTCACAAGCTCCCCAAGTCTCATCCTGTTGGTGAAGCTCAGTGGTAGAGGTTCACCAAAAGTGAAAAGCAAGTGAGGTTAATAGTACTGGCCACAGATTCACCTCAGTGGAGTCTGTGACTCTGTGTGGGATGGTTCCGTGCAATCTTCACTTTCGCCTGTTTTGCTAGAATACCTGTTAGCTTTTAAAAAACCAGCTAATATATTATCACTGGCCATCACCTGGGGAACCTCTTGCCAGCTGTCAGCTCAGTCTCAGCAATATTTAGTCTATTCCTTGACATTGTTTTGCAAGTTTTCCTATTTTAGAAGATGCAGGACAAACAAAATTGAAAAGCACAGATACTAATGATAATGTGCATTTTAAAATTTCTTTATTTTTAGGATTTATTTCTGTTTTATGTGTGTGCTTTATCTGATGTATGTAACTGTACTATGTGTGTGCTCTGCCCACAGAAGACAGCGGAGGGCATTGGATCACCTGGAACTGGATCATAGAGTTGTTAGCTGCCATGGTGGTGCTGGAAACCAAACTCTGGTCCTCTGCAAGAACAACAAATGCTCTTAATCACTGAACCATCACTCCAGCCCCAAGGTTTGTGATTTAAAACAGTTGATCTGGGGCTTGAGAGCTGGCTCAGTGGTTAAGAGCACTATCTGCTCTTGCTGAGGACCCTGGTTCAGCTCCCAGCACCCACATGTTTGCTAATAATGGTCTGTAACTCCAGTTCTAGGTGATCTGAAACCCTCTTCTGGCCTCTGTGGGCATTGCACGGCAAGGGTGTACTAACATAAATGCAGGTAAAACACTCATACACATAAAATAACAATAAACAACAACAACAACAAAACCAAGAAAACAGTTGATCCAAAGATAGACATTACTGAGTGTACCAAGATGAGAATTTTTCAGCCTGTTCTTTGTGAGATGAAGAAAAGGGACTAAAAGAAAAGAACATGTAAGAAATGCCCAAATATATCAGATGATAACGGCCTGTCAGTCAACTCCGGCAACATAACAGAATTCCCTGATCTATAGCAATAGGTGTTTGTTTTCACACTTGGGCTTCTGCTGTAAGGTATAGGTTGGGTTCTGCTGTGTCCTGTGTATGGTCTGGGGCCCAGGCTGAACCCATAGCAGCTCCCTGGGGCCTGCTCTTTTCATGGCAGAAGATTGAGCCCAGCACCAGGCAAAGCACATGAACAAATGTTACATCCATTGACAACCTTTCTTGGACAAAGGGAATCATATGGGGAGGCCAAACTGCTGTGGGTAAAAGTAACTTTGCCCATAAGTAGGGGAAAGATTGCCTGATCAGCTATAATCCAAGCTTTCACAGTGGGTACAAAGTATGGTGGGGTTGGAGAATTTAACATTTCTTACTTTCATAATTTTGTAGATTTTTCTTTTTCTTTTGGCATATGTGTGTCATGTATGCGTGTGTATTCATGTGTGTGTACCATACTGATGTGCTTGCCTGTATGTGCATGTACAGAGGTCACAGGAGGATGTTGGGTGTCCTGCTCTAGTCCCTTGAGACAGGGCCTCTTACTGAACCTGGAGCTTGCGTTTGGCTGTTCACCTCCCCATAGCATGCTGGCATTACAGGCACGTGGCCACACACAGCGTTTGCATGGGTGCTGGGGAATCTGAAGTTAGGTCCTCATGCTTGCATAGGAAGAATTCTTACCCTCTGAGCCACTGCCCCTTCCCCTCTTTTCATTCTTGGAGAGTGCAGGCTTTGTCCCTTATTCTTACCTCTAGACTTTATGAAATCCAGACATAGTGATTCACTTCTGCATTTTTGGAATATATCGTATTTGATTCTAGAAAGTTGACAATTACACAGGTATGTATACACAGGTATAACTTAAATTATTAAGGTACTAATTTTTAGAACCTGACAGTGTTCTAATGTTCAATGTAATGGTCCAGGCCTGTGTGGGGGACCCATCATCATGTAATATGCCATGAGGAGTAGGTGTGAAAAGGATTCTTGGATGCAGTGTCATTTTCTTGGATTTTCAGGGGCAGGTTGGAGATGCAGACAGAGCAGTGGATATTGTAGGAATGTGAAGGGCACATACATGGGACTATGATGAGTTCTGACACTTAGCCAGAGAGCAAGAAGGTAACCAGCAATAACAACAACCACCTTAGCATTATGAATTGCTATAACAACTATATTTTATTCTTTATATTC
>NW_008354534.1:4260277-4279690 GCF_000622305.1 Nannospalax galili | reverse complement strand
CCTGCATGTATGTGAGTGCACCCATGTCATGCAATGCCGTGGAGGTCAGAAGAGGGCTTAACTTCAGTTCCCCTGGAACTGGAGTTAAGGATGGTTCATAGCTGCCATGTGGGTGCTGGGAATTGAACCCGGGTCCTATGCAAGAGTAGTCAGTGCTCTTAACCACTGAGCCATCTCTCCAGCCCCAACAAGTATATTTTTTTCTTTTTTGAGATATGGTCTTACTTGTGGAGGCCAAGCTGGCCTGGAACTTGGCCATCCTCCATCTTCAGCCTCTTGAGTACAGGGATTATAGGTGCACACCAACATACCTGGCCATAGCTTAACTTTTATCTAGTAGTTATGTGCTCAGTACTGTGCATAGCACTTTCCATGAAATATCTTATTTAATTTTGGAGGAGACACGCTTGGTTGCTTACCCAATGTGCATTCTTTTCTTTTTTACTAAAAGCATATTTCTGTTTCATCTTTCCAGACTCCCTCGCAGCTTCGAAAAGGCATGAGACTGAGGTCTGATAATGATGGAAATGGAATTTATTTTATTTATTTATTTATTTATTTATCTTTTGAAGCAGGGTCTCCCTGTAGCCCCAGCTGTCCTGGAACTCACTATATAGACCAGGCTGGCCTTGAACTCACAGAGATCCGGTCTGCTTCTGCCTCTCAAGTGCTGGGACTACAGGCGTGTGCCACCACGCCAGGCTTATTATTATTTATTTATTTTTAAGTTTAACAAAGAGGTCACACTTGGCTGGTACACTCCAATAGCATTTGGACCCCCGGCCCCCTTCCTGCTTCTTGCTGCTAGGAACATAGGCATAATACCTGGATTGGCAGTAGCCAAGTGTAACAATGAAGATAAGACCATGTCTTAAAAATAGCAAAGCTGGGGTGGGAATATGAGTCAGTGGTAGGTGCTGTTTATCAAGCCTGAAGTCCTATCTTTGATCCCCAGGACAGCAAAACAACAAAATAAAACAAAGCAGCCTGGAGCCTAGAAGGATCTTAGTCTCAAAGACATTTCCTATTTGTAGTAGCAGCCTACCCTGCCTTCCAGTACTGTGTTTTGTTTTGAGGCAGGGTCTCATGTTGTCTAGGCTGGCTTTGAACTCCTGGTCTTCCCACCTTATCTCCCAAGTGCTGAGAAAACAGGTGTGTGCCATCCTACCTGGCTCCTGTACTTGGTATTGACTAAAGTAAAAGAGTAGCCTTATCTGTAGGCTACTATTTGTTGCTTGCAACCAAACATCATCCTCCCTGATGTGCACTTTCTTAAGAGTGCCTCAAAGCAGATGCTATCATACTTGACAGGTGGCAACATTCAAACTCTGAGGCATTAAGCAACTTGTGCAAGATCACAGAACTAGTAAGTAGAGGGATTGGGGTTCCAATCATAACATTTTGACTTTCAGGCTTCTTATCCTGCCTTAGGCTGGGCAGGATAAAGAACTGGAGCAGAGATAATATAGGAAAAGTAGGTTCAGCTAAGATTGTGTAGGCAGCTTGGTCCCAGAATGAAGACTCTGAGCTAGAGACTGGCAGTTGGGGGACTCAGGCATTGAGTATGTAACATGCAGTGTTAGTGTGAGTGAAGGCAGAGGGGGAAGTGGGCACCAACTAGACTTGACAACACCAGGAATGGAATTGGACGACTACAAATCATGGTTTTCTGTTAACCTGTAATCTTCTGAGAACAAAGCAAAAGTTTCCTGAAGGTTAGTATTTGCTGCTATTGATGGCTTCGAATTCGCCAGGAAGTAGGGAATGAGTAATGTGGAGGATTACTAATGGGATGTGAATCATTATTCAGGGCTGTAGGGTGGAGGTTTCTGCTCATTGTCAGAACCTTTGATGGAACATTTGATGACCTTGTCTGATGTGATTTTGGTCTGGGTATAGCTCCATTTTGTTAAAGGGCAAAGTCAGAGGATGTCAAGGTGGTTTAACAGATCCTGTCAATGGACTTCTTTCTGCATGTCACCTGTTAAATATTCTAGAGCTTTCATGAGATTGGCTTCTTTGACTTTCTGGGTCATGGTCTCTGCCTCTTCTCACATTTAAAAATCTGTACAAAGATTTGGTTTATATTAGTGGTTTCCAATATAAAATTTACCTGCATCCCACTGAAGGATTTATAGAAAAATGCAGAATTGCTCTGGAAATTCAGAGTCCAGGTTTATGTTGCTCAAGGTGTTTTTATGGTGAGGCCAATGCTCTAAAATGATACCTATGTACCCTTTCTGGACCAGGCTTGTGTGAACTTTGCAACTGTCCAGTTTTATTCAGTACTCTCTTTAATAAACACCTGTGTTATATTCCAGTTTTCCATGTCTTGATATCTCCAGTGTAGACTGTTAATATGTCCACGGCCACTTTGTCTCTTTTTCCAGGCATGTGTCAGAAGTGACTTGTATCACTTTTATGATAGAACATTACATTTCCAGTGGGATACCATCTGGTGCTGGCTTCCACTGCTGTGCTGCTCACAGGAGCACAGAACTCCCCTTTGCCTGGGTCCCCGAGTCACTAAATGAACACATCTTCTAATCAACTGGGGTTGGCTGTACACTATGAAGCAGAAACAAGCCTTGGTTGTGTAAGCCATGGAGATTCTGTGATTAGCTCTGCATCACTCCTCCGCGCATACTTATTAATGCATCATTTCTTAGTGTATTTGCTGAAGTTCATTTAACTTACTTTTAACTTCATTTTAACTTACTTTTTGGATTGTCTTCTGGATTATGCTGATGCCTGCTCAGCTTGTCCTTACTTGGTGCTTAGGAAAGCAGTAGACAGGCATTTACATCAGCTGTCCATGTAGGTCTCTGGACAAACAGATCCTTTGAATTGGAATACTTATGTTCAATAACATTTGTTTTCATGTTTTTTTAAAAAGGTGGAAGGTATATTCTGTGTTGCCTTTTACTTGTTTTTAAGGAAAAAAAAACCTTTCCATGTCCTGTTGCTTAAGTAGTAGAATGCCTATGGCTTGGAGAGGAATAACGATTATCAGTTACCACACTGGGATCACTATTAATTGAGTACATAGTCATTGACTTGTGAAGTAGGCATTGTGTATCTTCCTTATGCTCAGTGCTGATGCACAGAGCTGAGCCACAGATAGCACCTCACGTGGAGCCTATTCTCTAGTTGAAAGTCATGGATGGTAAGTTCCTTTTGTTTATTGGAAGGCAACACTTTTTGAGCATTTTCTATGCTGAATACTTTCCATTGCTCCTTGTATTGCCCGCAAAGGTAGGTATGTTATTCCCACTTTATAGATAAAGAAACTGAGGCTCAAAGAATTTGTTAAGCTTTGTTGAAGGAAGAAACATTTGCCTTTTGGCTGTATCCCCAGGACCTAGGGGAGTGTGTGACACAGCAGATATCCATTAATTATTTGTTAAATGAGTTGAAGGAACAGCCAGATTTGGACCCACATCTGCTTGACCCTAAAAGCTGCCCAATTATTACTGGACACGATGGGAGCAGCAACTGTCCCCATAACTGCAAAAGAAGCAACTACTAAGCCCCACAGCGTCAATGCCAAAAGCAGTGGGAGGGGCTGGGTTGTCACAGAGCCAGGCTTCTGTGTTCAGGCTGCCTCAGCTGGGGAAGACCGAGGCCACTTCCTCACCGACTTAATTGAGATATGCTGCCCCCTCCCCATCAATTTCCTCAGCCCCTGGCTGGCTGATTCCCAGGACTGTGCTCTTAGTCTCTTGAGCATTCCTTTCCACTTGCATCTTTGAGATCTGTTGCTTTCAAGTCCTATCCCCTCTGCTTTTGAACTTATATTGCCTTTGCCAGGGAGAGTTCATCTTGGTCAGAGCCCAGGCATCTCCAGTTTCTGGCTTCTAGTGGGCACTCAACAAAATTAAAAAGGAGAGAGCAAGCGAGAACGGGAGGGAATGAGAGAGAAGGCAGCCAGTACTTTCAGGAAGGAACTGATCACTTTTTTTCCTGGAAGTCGATAGTGAGATTATAGTCCCTCTGCATGAATGCAGGTTAAAGAGACATCTCTGGGTTCCACTTGGAGATAGAAAGCTTGTGACAATGGCAGTAGATGCCTTAGAGCCTTAGACAAGCAGCTTTGCTCATTGATCCCCCCCCCATTTTTCAGTAGATGCCTTAGAGCCTTAGACAAGCAGCTTTGCTCATTGATCCCCCCCCCCCATTTTTCATCTGTGTGTGTGTGTGTGTGTGTGTGTGTGCGCGCGCGCCAGGGGTTGATGTTGGGAATCATCCTCTATTGCTTTTCTACTTTATTCATTGAGGCAGGGTCTCTCAATCAAACCCAGAGTTCACTGATATGGCTAATCTTGCTGGCCAGTTTGCTCTGGGGATCCTCTGTCTCTGCCTTTTGAGACTAGACCTACAGACAGGTTGCCACACCCACCCGGCATTTATGTGGATTTCTGGGGATCCAAATTCTGGTTCTCAGGCTTGTGTGACAAGTATCTCCCCAGCCCCTCATTGAACGTACGTGTGTTGTGTGAATGGGTACGTGTGTGCATGCGTGCATCCGTGTGTGGTGTGGCCTGTTAACATTACCTTTCTTCTTGGCTCCGGATTTCTTCCCCTGCACTGTTTCGGGTATGAATGAACTGCAGGCAGCAAAAGCATCCCCTTCCCACCCCCAAATGCTTGTGAAGCAAACTTAATTCAAGGCAACTTCTTAGTGGGTCAGAAGACAAGCACATGAATGGGAATTGAGCAGTTTGACTGTTCTGTAAGAATACTCTCAGATCCTTATACAAACTCTGAGAGACATTTCTCCTAAAATGGCATGACTAATTATAGCAAGAAAGAGCAAGTCTTCATAAGAAATTAAACTTCCTTGTGCACTGTAGCTATTAGTTCTTGCAGTGAATTTTGCTGTAGCACAGTGGAGCTCTCAGGGTGGGAGTCTGTGCACCTGCTGTGACTGAAGGTGTCTTTGGAGTCTGGGAGCTGCTCTGAGGGTGGAGAACTCTTGTCTGGAGGTGTAGAGTTGGGCAGCTCTGCAAGGTGTGAGGTTGGGCTGGACCTTTGCTCCCTGGATATTTTCTCAGTGAACTGGTGGACACCAGTCTGCTATCATAATAGTGCTCTTGCCCCTTGTGGAAGACACACTAGCCATGCTACTTTTGTGTCAGCTGGTTCGAGCTATCTGTCATGAGGATCAAGGGACAGGATCCAAGTACAGCCAAGCTTTTGATTCTTTCTCACATTTGCCTCTCAGGAGATAGTTTTTGATCTTTTCTGATGGTGTTTTTTTCTTCCCCTCCAGGCTTAAAGTTCCCTCCTGCTCCTTTTTCCTTTCCCAATTTGGTCCATCCCTTTGATTGTTCCTGGAGCCTCTCCCCGGGTGGAGCAGGAGGTTGGTAGTAAGTGGGTTGACAGGTTGGCATTCTTGTGGGTCCGGTGAAGACAGGTCCTGTTTGATGCTGGAAGGACACAGAGGCAGCAGGTTTCAGTGGGTACTGTTCATGCTTGTGGGCATGGTGAGCTAGCAGGGGTGGACACACAAGGGGAATTCTTTGCCTTTTTTGTGAAAGTAGAAAAAGAACTGTTATTTTTATATAGAGGCTTTGAATAGACTCATGACCTACCTTGAATTCACAACATGAATAGTTGCTCCAAATAACTTTAGAGCAGATCTTTTTAGCTGCAGAAATGAAGCACTGACCTGGGGTCAAGAGACGGAGTTTCCTTTGTGTGTTTGCCACTAGCCTTCTCCTTATTTGGGATCTCTGTTTCTCATCACCTAGGCCAACTTCTTTCAACTCTTAGGATCCTCTCTCTCTCTCTCTCTCTCTCTCTCTCTCTCTCTCTCTCACACACACACACACACACTTTTTTTTCATGCAGAGTTTCAATAAGTATCATCTGTCTGCTATGATAACCACAGGAGCAAAAATAGCTTGTGTGCTTTCACGATGGACTTCAGTGACAAGCAGTTAGACTATTGTGTTAAATATTCATTGTATGTCTGTGAACTCGTTTCATGCCAGGTCTCTTCTGGGCACCAGGAAGACTGTTCTCAAAGCAGGTAATTTTGGGTGCTTGGGCGTTGGAGTGTCTAGTAGCAGCAGAGAAGTAAATGGGCAATAGTAATTGTCTTTTTCTGGGGGAGCGTCGAGGCTGTCGCATGAACTTTGGAGGTTCATGAAGGAAGGCTTCCTGAAGAAGATGAGGGCAAATGACAGCTGGAGCAGGGAGAGCTTGGATTTGGGTGGTACAAATAACAGATGAATAACATGTGCCCAGGTACAAAGACAAGTGAGAGAAAGAGATTTGGGGCTTGGCAAGGTGCGTGTAAGAGGCTGTGGAGCCAGGTTAGTTTGGCTGAGGGTGGGGCATGGTGAGAGAGGCCAGAAAGAGTGACAGGGCATGGGGACCAATGAGCCACAAAGAGGCTGCAGCTGTATTTGACTTTCAAGAGATCTCAGTTTTTTTTTTTTTTTTTCCTGGACTGGGATTGAACCCAGGATCTTGCAGTTGTGGGAGTGATTTGGGAGCTTGGTTTGGAGTAAGGAGCTTGAAAATTGGGGATGAGGGTGGTGGGTTGACCTGGAGAACTAGGGAAGGTTGAAAATGGCTTTAGGAATCCTAGCAGAGCCCATTTGGAACTTCATTGAGTAACCACACTTTATGTAGTCTTACTGATATTTGAAGACTGTGTTCCAGGACGCTGCTGACTGTAGACCTGCAGTGGAACTCCACAGCACTTGGGGGTTGGGGGAGTGTCTCCTAATGTCATCTAGCACCAAATTATTTTTGGCGAGATTTGAGTAGAGAAGAGAGTACGGATCTTGTTTTAAAACCTTTGACAATGTTTGCTGTAAGAGGACAGAATCAAGCTAACTGCTGGAACAATAGAGGGAAATCTTGGAGGAACTTACAGTCCATAGGGTTGAGAGTGATAGAAGAAAGTTCATGAATGGAAATTGTTATTCTCTGACATGTACAAGGTTGGGAGTTAGAGGGAAGAACATTATTGGATGTCTTTTGTGCACTAGCTGCCTCTTACACTTTTAAAAGGTAACACTGCTCCACGCCTTTCATATATTACCCTTAACACTTACGCCTTCATTTATGACCCAGCATTTTGAGTGATTGTACACAACCCTACCCACTGACAAGCAGTTTTATTTCAGAAGAACCACCAGCAGTATTTGTCCAATCACGTGACCATTTCTTGAATGTTGTCACTATTTTGCAACTGGGAGATGGAAAACATAGACAGTAATATAGGGAGAAGAATGAGCTGCAGAATGTCACTAGCAAAGAGGGAAGCCATTGGACATGCCCAGTGTGGATGGAGTATCAATGCTTCAGACTGAATTTGGCAAAATTTGTATATAATTATATGGAATAAGGGCAAGGTTAATAGTCTATGTATGAAAAGTCAGAAAACAATCCTTGGGGCAAAATGTGGAAATATATTTCCACATAGCATCTATTTTTTTTTAAACATGAAAGTCTAGTCAGCATTTGTCCGAGTTTAAAAAAGATACATATTCAGGAATTCCTTTTCTAGGAGATAGGGATGTAGCTCAGTGATAGAATGCTTGCCTAGCATGCACAGAGCCCTGGGCTTAATCCTCAGCACCACATAAATCAAGTGTAGTGGCATATGCCTATAACCCAAGCATCAGGAGATGGAGGCCGGAGGATCAAATGTTCAAGGTCATCCTTTGTTCCATAGCAAGTTTAAGGCTAGCCTGAGCTACGTGAGATTCTGTCTGAAGATTACTTTGTTTATTTATTTACTTATTTTTGGTGCTGGGGATTGAACCCAGGGCCTTGCACATAGTAAGCCTAGCTGTCACTGAGCTACCTCCAGACCTCATCAGTCTTGTTTAAGAGAGTACATCTGAGTTAATAATTGATTCTTTTGGTTATCCATTTGGTATAGGTGTCTTGGTAACAAAATTCTCTTTGTATTCCAGCAAACAAATGAAAAGAAACCAAAGCAAATAAAAGGGTACTTGGCAAAGATGGACTGGTACCTTGACGGAATGTGATGGTTCCAGAGATTCATTTTTTAGAATAGAATAGTGCAGAGCTAGAAAAAATAAAAAATGCATCCTAACCTTCACCAAAACCCTCAATTTCTCTTTCTCTAGAGAGAGAGAGAGAGAGAGAGAGAGAGAGAGAGAGAGAGAGAGAGTCAACTTCAGATTCTCCCTTCTCCCACCGGAGAAGGTGGTGATCTCTTTGTCCTAGAGGATCTAGGGAGATTCTCTAACTTTTGTGGAATCAATTCCCTTTAGACAAAGGATTGAGTTGGGTATGAAATTCCAGTTCCTTTTAGTACCTCTTGCATCTGTATTGTAGTACCTGCTAGAAATTCAGTCCTTTAAAAGGCTGATTAATATCTCTTTACATGTATATGACACATTTTATTTACCCATTCAAGGCTATTGGGCATTTGGGTGGTTTCCACCTTTTGGTTAATTTAAATAATGCTGCTGTAAACATTGGTGTGTATATATATCTGTTGGATTTTTTAAAGAACTATTTTATTTTTATTTTATGTGTATGAGTGTTTGCCTGCATGTATGTAAGTGCACCGTGTGTGTGGTACCTTTGGAGCCCAGAAGAACGTGACAGATCCTCCAGAACTGGAGTTAAGGATGGGTGTTCACCGCCATGAGGGTGCTGAGAACTGAACCTGCGTCCTCTGGAAGAGCAGTAAGTTCTATTAACACTGAGCCATCTCTCCAGCTCCCTGTGGGGTATTTTTGAGGGTATTTAATCTCCTGGCACTTCTGCTGTGACTCTTCCAGGGGAATATTAGCTTCCCAAGTTTCAAAAGAAGCCCTCAGGCAGAAAGGCTGTGGGGAAATCTCTTGGGCCTAACTAAAAATGTTCATTTCAGAGGGACTATTATAGTGTTTGCCTACAAGTTCTTGACCCAAGTTAAGTGGGGAAACTGGGATTTGAACCTTGGAGTCTTGGCCTCAAAGACCATGCTTTAACTATTCTAGACTGAGCTGGCTTTACTCATAACATCACAGTGATCAGCTATGAAGATGGAATGGCACGATTCCTACCTTTGAGGAGCTGTTGGGACTGAGTTATCTTACTTGTCAAAGGCTCAAGTGAAGATGATGGCAGCACTTAGTGTGATTGAAATGCTGTTATGAGATGGGATCACAGCATAGACCTGGCTCCCTTTTTTCTTGCCTTCTTGTGTTGAGGCATGCTTTGGCCAGTCTGAGCTGGACTCTTCATGGAGCTGTGCTACAGGACACATATTCATCGATGAACTGACCATTCTAGTCCTGAGATCCATCCCATGCTCATTAATGCCTACTGACATTCGCTTCTGTAGTGTTTGCATGCCTCTATCAGAGCATATCAAGACATACCCTCCTTTTAGCCCGTTCAGTGGTTACGTCCATTGGTGTCTAAGCATCAGGAACAGATACTTTTCAGGATAAAATGATAAAACACATATGAAGGCAGTTAAAGTGGCTGGTGGTATGCATCTGCATCTGAAAAGATATAACATAAACAATTCGCATCTGTCTGGAGACATAACATGAAATATTCTGTTTCTGCAAGGATCACATTACCTAGAGCAGTAATGTAGGAAAAGGAAGGAAAAAGTAAGAGAAATCAGTGAGAAAATGCTGTCCTACATTTTACCCTGAATGTTAAGTATTTTGTTTTAGCACTGAACTTGTAGCTGAATCTATTAGATATAGCTAGGTTATACTAAAATAACAGATGACCTACACATCTCAGTGACTGGCTTCTCCATGGTCTGTGGTTCTGATCCTGATTATTCTGGAACTTGGGCTGGAGAGGCCTTTCTTGGATAGGCTGTCCTCATGAGGGAGAGAAAGCAATGATTTACCCACAAGCTGGCTCCTAGAGTGTTTGGATATGGCATGTGTCATGCCTACTCACCTGTCATTGGCCAAAACATGTCACATGGCTAAGCCAAGTTTCAGTGGATCAGGAAGGATTCTTGAAACCGTATGAATCGGCCTCCTGAGCGATGGTGAATGTTTTGAGCAAGCACTGCACTGACTGCTCTAAAATTTTGCTTTCATACAAAAATTCTTGACAACCTTTTAAACCAGTTAATCTTTTTAGACCCATTGCCAGATGTTTAATATTGTTATTTCTATTTTAGTTATGAGCAAGAAACATGTTGCACTAAAGGGTTTAAGAAAGCATCTCAGTACGTCTGCTGGTCAATATTAATGATGATTGTACTGAGTACTTACCAAGCCTCAGGCATTCAGTGAAACACTTTGACATTCTTAGATATAATCAGTCATTACTCACTTTATTTTGAAAAGTGGTCATCGTTACACCTGAGGCCATTTCTATGGTGAAGCTCAAAGAAGTTCATTAACTTGCTCAAAGTTAAATAGATGTAAGGTGAGATCCAAGACTCAACTCTAGTACATGCTTAATCTCTTAACCAAGCTTTCTCAAACTTGGGTAGACTCTCGTAAAGAAAATTTCTTGTAGAACCCCAGGATTGTCTTAAATTATTGTTATAATGCTACTTTAATTTTATAGACATAAGGTTGTTTTTAAAGCTCTTATACCTTCATAAAGCCTAAATCAACTTAGAAATTGAGTACACTTCATATTGTATATTATATTCAAATTAACAATATTAATTTAACTGCACTAACTAAATTACTACTTGTAGCTACAATATGATGCTGATTATTGTGTGTGGGTTCTTTGGCAGTCAACTGGTCTACCCTGCTATGCACTGGGTGATGACTCAGTTCTCACACATATTTACCACATTCAACCCCTGTGAAACTTTCACTCATGCCAAGGAACATGGCATCCCTTACGTTTCACCTACTGGGAACACACCATTTAGATTCCCACATCCATCTTCCATCCCTTCTCATTGATTTACAATGACTCCTAAAGTACAGTGAGACTCTCAAACTCCATGGACATGTCTGTTGAGATGATCAAGAATATTCTCACATTGTTTGTCTTCAGAAATGACTGAAATAAGGATGACCCTTAAATTCTCATGAGATTTGCAAATTCTTCAACAAATATGACTATGAATCCATCCCCGATGCCCAATTCTGCCCAGTTAAATGACTGGATATTTTCTATCTGTTACTGTACTCCTTTTCACTGAATTCTCTCCACATTGGTTACTCTCAAGAAGCCTTCATCTGTTTCCAAGGGTCAAAGTAGCAGGCAGCCTTTCATAACAATTAAAGTTGTTAATAGAAACCCAAATAAAGGGGCTCTGGCCTCTTTTCTCATGGAAAGTCTCTGGCATGTAAAAAGCTACATTGGATTTGTTCTCCAGATATATTTGAAGGGTCGATGCCTTGGTTGTTTCCAGGGGATTTGCTTTAGTTTCTCGATGACTGAATACACTGACTCTCATTTGCTATAAACTCAGTTTTTGAGCGTTTCTGAGGATGATTTTAGCATTGTGCTCTTCGGTCCTGTTAAAGACTCAGATGTAATTCCTGCATGATCTTCACACTTGTTCTTGAGAGACCTTTCTCTTCTTTCTACAATACTGAGACAAATACACCTTCTTCTCTGAAATTTGCTCTTTTAAGTCATTCACTACCTGTTGATTGAGTTCCTTTTTTTTTTTTGATTGCTTACATTGTTGCTAACTTTTTCCTTGTGTATGTGATAATGTGCATACTATTTTCTAGTGAAAAGCTATTTAAACACAATCCTCATATGTTGTTGTAAATGAAAGAACATTGTGTATGATTGGGATTTTAGAGTTAAGGGGATGGAGCTGCTTTTCTTTTACCTTTCTGTCATTTTCTCCAGAACATCTGTTGGTTGACAGATTGAAGATTTTTTTTCAGTGTAAGACCCAATAATTCCCAATTTTTTTTTGTAAGTGTACTTTTGCTAAAGCTTTGCCAATTGACATTTCACGTTTGCAGATTAAAGGAAATGCACAGATGTTTTAAAGACCAATCTTTAAAATCTTATTTACCTTTTCAGTGCAACCAGCTTAATTTGTCCATTTATGAGACTTTTTAAAAATTGAATCTGTGTATTTCATACAGAACAACTCAAACAATCTTAATCATCTTTATACCACAGTCCCCACTGGCACCTCCCATAGCCCCCCCCCCACTGGAGCCTATATACTCTGTCATCCCTGTTAAGGCCCACTGGGTTGTTGGTGTCCCCAGTGCAAGTCCATCCACTAAGTCTAGTCAGCCTATCTAGAGTCCCTTGTTTTAGGAAAATCAACTCTTCTTCATCTAGCAGTAATTAGTTGCTAACATTCCTTTAGATAAGACTGGGGTCTGCTGTTCATTTTCCCAGTTCTGTGTTGGGTTACTGTCTGCCTGAGTTTGCATGGGACTTGTGTATGCTGACACCTTTGCCATAGAATCATATGAGTAGGTTCCCAGGAGCTTGTAGGACTCTGCTTCTTTTCTCAATGTATTCGAAAGAAAGAAATGATAATGTTAAGTAGGTTATTAAAATCAATAGTTCCTGAGCCATGAGTGGGTGAAGTTTAATATAGGAGTCTTATCTAAGGACACACCACCTGCAGTCTCTTATTTAGTACACTTTGGCCAGTGTGACCTTTTGTGTGCATTGTACTCTGTTGTATGAGGAATCTTCACTGGTGAGAGTTGTAGTGTCCTCTGTCCTCTTCTTTATCCCTGTTCCATGTTCCATGAGCCTTAGGTGTAGAGGTTGCATTGTAGATGTGTCACTTAGACCTGGGCAATTCATAGACAATGTCCATATGTGACCTGTTGTGGTACTTGGTAATAGTCTCTGACTGGTGCAAACTGAGTTTCTTTGATGAGTGGTGACTAGTATATTTGTCGGTAAATATAAGGGTACATATTTTGCACATAGTAAGAAATCACATTAGTCTAGCCATGTGACAGTCTTGGGGTTTTCTCTAAGATCTATGGCCACTCCAGCTATGTCTATTAGGTTGTGATTACATTACCACATTTGAGGAAACCCATTTATGAGACTTTGTAAGGCCATGAATAATGTTGTTATAATCAGCATATTATATTAGCCATAATTGTTTAAAAATTTTTTTAAACTTCACAAGTTATTTTTAATTTTGACCATTTGTTGCTCGGTCCTTATATTTTTTAAAATAATATTTTATTAATTCTTTGAAAATTTCATCCAGTGTATTTTGTTTATTCATCTCTCCTTTCTGTCTTCTCCCAGATCCACCCCCACCTCCCTACCTCCCTTATTTGTTTGTTTTGAAGTTCATCAAGTCCAATTTGTGTTGCCCAAATACTTTTGGGTGTAGGTCATCTTTTGGAGGATGGTTGCCCTACCAGGGGCCACACCATTAAAGAACATGGATTCTCCCTCTCCCAGCAGCTATCAAGTACCCATAGCTCTTCAGCTAGGACTGGGACTTCATGCCCACCTCCCTGCTCCAAGCTGAGATTTTTTTTAAATTGAAGTTTTGTGTATTTCATTTGAACATCTCAATCAATCTTAATCATCTTTATACCCCGTCACCACTGGCACCCTCCTATAGCCCCCCACTGGAATTTATACATTCTGTCATTTGTCTGAAGCCCTGTTGTGTCAAGTTAGTGTCCCCAGATGTCCCTCAGTCCAAGTTCATCTACTGAGGTCTAGTCAGCCTATCTAGAGTCTCTCACTTTAGGAAGATCGACTCTTCCTCACCCAGCAGTAATTAGTTTAGCAATTTTTCTTCAACTAAGATTGGGTTCAGCTGTCCATTTCCCCAGTTCTATGCTGATGTTTTGTCATTTGAGTTTGCATGGGTCATTTGCATGCTGACACCATTGCTGTAGGTTAGTATGAGCAAGGTCCCAGGAGTTTGTAGGACTCTATTTCCGTATGGTTGTGCACCTCCTCCCTGGCTCTTACAATCTTTCACCCCTCTTCTACAATGGTCCCTGAGCCCTGGGTGGGTGAAGTTCCATATAGGAGTCTGTTCAAGGACCATCTCTACACTTTGGCCATTTGTGACCTTTTGTGTTCCTGGCCCTCTGTTACATGAGGGAGCGTCATTAATGAGAATTGAGATATTCATTATTGTCCTCTTTACCCCTCATTCTATGTTCCATGAGCCTTAGGTGTAGAGGTTGTAGTGTAGATGTGCCACTTAGACTTGGGCAACTTACAGACAATGTCTGTGAGTGACCAGCTGTGGTGCTCTGTAATAGTCTCTGTCAGATGCAAAAGAAGCTTCTTTGATGAGTGGTGACTGGGTTATTTGTCTGTAAATATCAGGATACATATTTTGTACCTAGTAAGAAATTATATTAGTCTACGGATGTGACCTTTTTGGGGTTTTCTCTAAGATCTATGACATCTTCAGCCATGTGTATTTGGCTGTTTGTAGTACCACATATGAGTTTCCTCCCATTGAGTAGGCTTTTAGTACAATTAGGTAGCTTTTGATTGTAAATTTAGTTGTGTATTTTAATAGCATATTTCTTTTACAAAAGTCTTGAGGTATTTTAGATCTTAGATTTGTTAGTTTGAAATAAATTGATAGGGTTTGATATTCAAACAGTGGAAATGGCTAATGGGAAGGTAGTTAACTAAAACTTGGGTGTGCAGAGCTCTTACCTTGTAGCATGGAATATAGACAGCCTCCTTGCTCAAGCACTTTGCCATTAAAATATGAGCCAAGGCAGCTGAACATGTAATCATGCTAAAGCTATACTGGAAAACAGTAATCATAAAATGAGTTTGAGGGAACTAAAGGAGAGAGTAGTGGGGTGCACACAGGTGTGTTTGAGCTTCACAGAGCTTTTTGGAGAATGGTTGGAAAGCATTTTTGACTAGCTTTGAAAAAGTAGACTTTTTCCCCCCTAATTCACATTTTTGTAGCATTCAAAGATTAAATTTTTAATTATTGAGACTTCTTAATATATAGATACATAATATTTTAGTCTGCAGATTTTCCCCATTTCAAAGAATAACTGATGTTTTAAGCATTTTTAAATAGCAGGCTGAGTTTGACCCATGATATGTCTAAGTCTAACAAGGCTCAGCTTAATGTTCTGAGAGAATTCCAAGGCAACTGGAAGATTTCTCGTGGCCTCAGGCTTACTAAGGTTATCCAGGTTAGGGTTATTGGATATTAGCTGTGTTCTGGAGATTCTAAGTGCTTTTTGTAGATTGTCTCATTTAATAATTCCCAATCCCTATGAAAAGAACTGCTGTAATATCCATTTCTGTAGTTGAGATAAGTGAAGGTCAGAGAAGGAACTTGCTCAAGGGCATATCCAGAAATTAGACAGGTGTATGTAAGACTCCAACCAGGTCTGATTTCGGGTTTCCCTTTCCTTTTTGAAAATGTTCTCTCCGTCCTCTCTGGCTATAATTATAAAATTGTCACGTAATGTCCATGGGAGCGATTTCAGTGTCAGGAAGAAAGATCATGATACTGAAGAACCAACTTCATTCTTTCAAATAATCCAAGATTGTTTTGCAACAACTCTGGCCCTCCTATGACTCATTTTTCCCACAAGGGAGGAGTCTATGGAGCCCAGTGCAGGTGCTTCCAGACTCCACCTGGCATCCCTGGTTCACTGTTATCTCTACAGGTCCATGACCTGCTTAATAAACAGCCCTGGTTTGCTGTCAAATCCTGCAGGCCTGTGAACAGGATTGATCCTTTTTTTTTGCCTTCAAATCCTGTTACCAGTGTGCCCTCCCCTGGGCTTAGGTTGCCAAGGAAAACCTGTTTGCAAGGTTATAGACAAGATATTAACAAGACTATACAGCCCATGAGTCAAATACAACTATGACTATTTTTAAAAAAAAAGCTTTATTGGAGCATAGCCTTGCCTGCTTGGTTATAAATTGTCCATGGTTACTCTAGTGCTGAAATGGCAGAGTCAGGCACTTGTGACAGAGACTGAATGGCCCACAAAACCTGAAATATATCATCCTTCAGCCTTTTACAGAAAAAGCCTGCCTCCCTTGGATATAGTTAGAAACAGCATAGTGTGCTAGCTAGAAAATCCATGTATGTGAAGCCTTTGGAGTGTGTTTGAATAAGCCACAGGACAGAAAGTATTGGGGGGCAGGCCTTCCTTTGCCACTGCACTTTGTCTACAACTTGGAAGAGTAAGAATTTGAATTCAAAATTTAAATATTGCCTTTCCACAATTATATTTGTCAAGGTAGGGGCAAGAGTGTCTTTTCTTTGCTAGTTTCTCAGATCAGGGTATTTGATATAGAGAGATGTGGTCCTTGGGCACACATTTGTACTTCTGTTTCAGGTCTCACAATGTTAGACTGCATGTTAAAACCTGGGGTGCCTTGTAGGGGTTTGTGGTAGGAAGGAAGAGGAACTCCTGCCCCAACAAGTTGTTGTACAGTGTGAGATCACAAGGCATGAGAATGCTTTTGGGTCATATGTGGATTATTGGACATGATGTGGACCATATTCTAAGTCCTGATAGTGGATGGGGTGACAAAGATGTGATCACTATAAAATTAATCTGTACAATTAAGATTTACTTTTGTAAAAGCTGGCAGCAGCATACACCTATAATCCTAGCACTCAGGAGAGGCTGAGACAGGCAGATCATGAGTTTGATGCCAGCCTGAGCTATATGGTGAGTTCCAGGCCAGCCTTGGCTACATAGCGAGATGCTGTCTCAAAAAGACGGAAAAAGAAAAAAAGATTTACTTTATTATATGTTAGCTTTTATACTTATAAAAAATGAGACTAAGTACATTAAAAGAGAAAAAAAAAGGCTGGAGAGATGACTCAGTGGTTACAATCACTGGCTGTTCTTGCAGAGGACCCAGAAAGTAGCCAGATGCTGCAGGGCCTTCTGGTCATAGAAAAAAGCTTGGTTTTGTCAGTGGAGCTCTGGGAAGCTCTGAAGGGTTTTAAGTGGGTGTGGGAGACATTTTTGTGATTATAATAGTAACTTAAACAGTTTGGCTGATGTTTTAGAAATAGAGCAGAGGATATTAAAATAGAAGGTGTTCTAGGAGGGTACAGGCTAGCTTAAACAAGAGTCATGCTGGAGCAATGGGGTGGTGACAGTAGACGTGGGAAAGAGACAGATTCAAGGGAGGTTTTGGAGAATGGATAGAATTTCATAATGGACTTGAAGTGGGTGGTAAAAGAGAATGAATTCTTATTTAATATCTTTTATGTGGGTAGAAGTGATGCAACATTTTACTGCTTATAGGTCAAACATGATAAGAGAATTAAGCTGAGAATAAGGTCATAGGGAGTTGAGGGATGGGCACACCAGAGGTGCATGCCCTCTCTGGAAGGGGAAATGCTGCTTGGCTCCCATCTGTCATTGGAGGATAGTGGGCATGACATTGTCAGACTTTCAGAGTTTTTTTAAAATGAGAAGCCAGAATCTGGATTTTTAATGTGAATTGTCTGAATCTTTCTGTGTTGGTAGTGAGATGAAAATTTAACCAACACTGTGCTAGGCATAATTCAATACATCTGCAGCAGCATCTGGTTGCTGGGCAGTCACTTCTAGCTTGAGATTTGTTGTATGCCATGTCTTCCCATAGGAAGATTTATCTTGGAATTCAATGTCATCTGTGACCCAGAGTTTTAAAAAGTTGGAGAGGCTGATCTGATAAAAAAAAGAGAGAGACTGTAAGTTGGCTAAATCTTGGGAGATGCTGATGATCTCAGCTCACACAGTCTGTCAGCAGGGCTCAGGTGATGGGCTGAGGCTGAAATCTGTGGAAAGAAACTTAACCTAATTCGGAACAGATAGCAGGATGTGCCTTTGTCTTAAAATAGAACATTCCAGACTGTGATAGCCTGAGACAGTCGAGGAGACAAGAATCCAGGCTCTCCCTAGCCATGCTGCCCTGAGCCTCTAGTTGAAGAGCTCTTCAATCTTTTTTAAAGAGAATGAATGGATGAGTATATATTTTATTTATGAATCCATATGCAATTAGAGACCGCATCTTCATGGCGTCACAAAACCATCTTTTATTTTGCCTGAGCTTCAAGTGGAACTTACCCTCGGACTTTGAAATTTATTCATGAGGTGCTTTTAAAGTGGAAGGTGTTGTGCAACTAATTTCTTTGGTGTCGTAATTTCTTTGATGTCAGCAATATTCATTTCTTTGCACAGTTTGATCTAAATAATTTATCCTTCTTATGTTCTATATCACAAGTATACACACAGCAGGTACTTTTAAGAGTTTATTAGATTATGGAAACTGTCTTGGCTTCATAACAGTATTTAAAACCATGATATCTTACTGCTACCTTATTTCCTAAAGATGCATTTATAGATATGTAGAAAAGCTTAAAAATGAAGTCAATAATGGGAAGAAGATATTATTGCATTGTTGTTGAATAAAATTGTTATTTTTTTATTTTTCTCAGACATTTTAGAGCATTGAAAAAAATCAGGGTAGACGAGAAATTAGGAGACAATAACTAAAAAAAGCTGGAGTGTCAAAGCATGTACCTTAAAATACACCAGGAAACTTAAACACAGCTGGGTGGAGGGCGGAGGGTGTGAGTGACTCAGTGGAACAGGTAGGAATCATGGGACTTAGGGGGATGTGGCAGCCAGGGGAAGCTGCTTTTGGCTTTATCAGATGAATCTGTACTTCTTCCATGAGGTCAGCCTCATTAGGGGTGGACCGGTCCCAGACTCTTTATAAACTTGGTGGCAGAAACTCATTTCTAAATAATGTCCTTGGCTTAGGTTGCTAATTAAAATTATTGGGCTGGCAGGATAGCTCAGTTGGTAAAGTGCTTGCCCTGCAAGCTTGAGGACCTAAGCTTAATCCGCCAAACCATATGAAAAAGTCAGGAGGGTGGTGCATGCCTATAAGTCCAGCACTGGGGAGTTGGGGGCAAGTGGATCCCTGGGGCTAGCTAGCCAGTTAGACTAGCGTAATCAGAGAGATCCAGGCCAGTAAGAGACCCTGTCTCAGAGAAGATGGATGGTCAGACCAGTGAGATGGCTCAGCAGTAAAAGTAGTAAAAGTGCTTGCTATATATAAGCCTAACCACCTGAGTTCAGTCTCTGGAACTCATGGTGGAAGGAGAGAACTGACTCTCCAGGATTGTTCTCTGACTTCCACACTTGTACACGCGCATACATGTATACAATAATAATAATCCATGAAAATTTAAAAGTTAAAAAAGTGGATGGTCTTCCTGAAGATGACACCCAAGGTTGTCTTCTGGCCTCCGCATGTGCACCTGTGCATCTGCACACACATGAACATGTACACATATGCATATATACATGTACACATTCATACATATATACACACACTCATAAAAATATTAAAAGAGGGCCGGACGTGGTGGCCCACACCTTTAATCCTAGCACTGAGGAGGCAGAGGCAGGCGGATCTCTGTGAGTTCAAGGCCAGCCTGGTCTACATAGTGAGTTCCAGGACAGCTGGGGCTACAGGGAGACCCTGTCTCAAAAAGAC
>NW_008354534.1:4232297-4240962 GCF_000622305.1 Nannospalax galili | reverse complement strand
ATATGAAGAAAAGCAGCAGATGCATAGCTATGAAGGGATTGTTTTGTTACTATTCTGATGGCCTCTGAATTTCCCATTTGAGTTGATAACTTATATGGAATTGTGCAGAACATCTCTTGTCTAATGTGATCTTACTGGTGCAAACATCAGCTTGTTTCCTTGGACACTTGGATGGACTGCTGATTATATGAAGAAAAGCAGCAGATGCATAGCTATGAAGGGATTGTTTTGTTACTATTCTGATGGCCTCTGAATTTCCCATTTGAGTTGATAACTTATATGGAATTGTGCAGAACATCTCTTGTCTAATGTGATCTTACTGGTGCAAACATCAGCTTGTTTCCTTGGACACTTGGATGGACTGCTGATTGCTAACTTGTGTTCCTTTTGACATTCATGCTTCATTACTGAGGTTTGAAAAGTAGAGAATTATACTTTTTCTTGGCATAACGAAGCCAAAATGCCAGTCATTTTTAACACCTTTCTTTTTTAGTGTATATTCATTGTACAAAGTAATGTGTTTCATTATGAAATTTTCATACATGTATATAATGGACATTGACAATATCCAGTCATTGCTTATTTTTTCTTTTTTGGCTTTTTGAGAAAGGATCTCATGTAGCCCAGGATGATCTCCAATTTTCCATGTAGCTGAGGTTGGCTTCAAATGGCTGATCCTCTGCCTTAACCTTCCACCTGCTGGGATTACGGGTGTGCACAACTGTGCCTGGCTGCGGCCATTGTTTTCCGTTTTCCTTTCCTTTACTGGCCCTGTGAGAGGTCAGTTTTGATTTTGAGGATGATTAATTTTATGTCTATCCTTAAAATAGAGCACAGTTCCTATAATGATCTGCCCCTCAGATCTGTTGGATCTGAGCTGAAGAAAACTGTTTGAGAACATCCATTCTAATAAGTAAATTCCCTATGGACAGAAGCCATATCTGGTCTGAATTACTGCTCAATACCAGGAAGTAAGGTGATGCTTAAAATATATATCATTTAAAAAATATTTTATTGGCTGGGTGTGGTGGCGCACACCTGTAGCCCCAGCACTTGGGAGGCAGAGGCAGGTGGATCTCTGTGAGTTCAAGGCCAACTGGGGTTACAGGGAGACCCTGTTTCAAAAAGACAAAAAAATTATTTATTTATTATTTTAATTTTATGTGTATGAGTGTATTGCCTGCATGTATTTGGGTGCACCCGCAGAAGAGGGCTTTTCAGATTCCCCCGGAACTGGAGTTAAGGAGGTTCGTAGCTACGATGTGGGTGCTGGGAATTGAACCCGGGTCCTCTGCAAGAGCAGTCAGTATGCTTAACTGCTGAGCTATTGCTCCAGCCCTAAAATATATATCTTATTTGAGGAAATCTGAATGATTTGCAAAAAATTTTCAGGTATCTTAAAGGGATAAGGGTTCATTTATCAAACAAACATGGGAAAAATTCTATCATAGAATTTTGGGATAGTCACCAAGATAGACTAGTGTCCCAGCGTCTCAGACTTTTTGAGACTTGTTAGTATGACAAATTCCCATCAGCTATGTTAATCCAGACATTTACTAAGCTGGGCTGGAGGTACTGGATGAAAGCAGAACTGTGGTGGAATAATACTATCACTAAATGGATAGTTCCCAAGGTGTATTTACAGTGCTGGAATCAGCTGTTCATTTAGGGATTTTTGGTAGTCTCAGGAAGAGATGGTGGCTTCTGGAAGTCCTCAGAGTAAAGAGGAGAAATAGAGGCCATGAGGGAAAATAGTCAAGGCTGAAGAGGGAAGTGTACAGTGTTTAATTTTAATCATGTAATTCTTTTAGAACTCTATCCCAGGGAAGTAACAAGGGCTTTATCAGTCAAAATATTAGTCAATCAGAATCTTTTCCATCAAAATACTGTAAAACCTTTTCTATCACAATATTATTACATTTTCACTTAAAAAATAAACTGAAGTGTCATATGATTAGTTAAATAGATAATTAGATAACCATTTAATAAAGCATTGACTGTTTCAGGTCGTGCTAAATAGCAGCTCCCTCCTCTGAAAACTCTGGGAGCTTTAGGCAATAACATTATTTTTCACAGTTCTGCAGGCTGACTTATGGTCTTGATGGTGTGTATAGTGCTAAAGTGTCACTCATGCAGGGGATACTGGATGGCAGCTGGGCTGGTATGGAAGGCTCAAGATAGTTTGTCTCACCGTCTGATGTCTTAGTGTGTCTCTTGGTTGAGATGCTCTGGTTCTTCATGTGGGTTTTCTGAGTATCTCATCTTCCAGAACCTTTCTGTATAGATTCTCTTTCCAGTAGGACAGCTTGGACTTCTCTGTTAGCTGTGGCCAAAATATCCGACCATAGTATTTGAGAGAACTTTAAGGGAGGAATTCTTTATTTTGGCTCTTGACTTCAGAGGTATCAGTTCATCATGGTGGGAAGGGGATAGTGAAGAACTCCCATTGTGGCGGACAGGGAGCAGAGGCGGGCAGTGACAGAAGGAGCCAGGGTGAGCTACCTCCTTTGGAAGATATACCCCTCCCCAGTAACCCTCTAGCAAGGTTCTGTCTCCCACAGTTCCACCACCTGTCAATAGTCCATTTAAAATGTGAATCTATCAGTGGGTTAAACATTCATTAGGTCAGAGTCCTCATGATGTACTTGTCTCTAGAAATGACATTCAGAGGTGTACTTTTCTAATCTCCTAGGCATTTCTCTACCCAATCAAGTTGACAATCAAGATTACCTAACACCACTTCATTATACTCTGTCAGCTGAATTTTAAGAGACAAAAGCAAAACTTTCGGGCTTTTTTAGGACAAGGCTTAGAGCTAGAATAGTGTTGCATCTGCGGTATTTGTTGGTCTAAGTGGGTCACAAGTCTAGACCACATTCAAGAAAGAGAGAAATGGAGTATTTTTCTTAATGAAAGGAGAGACAAATGTTTACAGGAAGGGATTTTTTGGTGGCCATCTTTGAAGTTTTGTAGTAGCCATTAAAAATCATGTCATGAAATATTTTATGATATTCAAATAAAGTTGAAAAAGAAGACAATGTTAGGAATAAAATATTGAGGAAAAAGGACAGTACAAAACTTTATGTAGAATATAATGCTGATTTTATCTAAAACTACATATATGCACAAACACATACATACCAGGAATTAGAAGCAGAATCATTTTGTTAAAAGAAGTTGTTGATGATTGCTAAGATTGAACATTTTCATTTAATTCTTTAATATCTGAATTTTCTATAATTATTAGTTATATTACAAGTAAACTTTTAGTTTGATGATAAATTTAAGAAATTAGAAAAAGTGTGTTATATTTTCAGATTCTAATTCTATAAAAATTAAACTTCAAAGCTTTTGTATACCCTGGGTTTTACTGGTGTATCAATTAAGAAATATTTATTTTTATTTTATGTGTACGAATGTTTTACCTGTATGTATGTGAGTGCACCTGTGTTGTGCAGTGCTTGAGGAGGCCAGAAGAAGGTACTGGAACCCTTGGAATTAGAGTTACAAACTTGCCAGCTGCCATGTAGTTGCTGGGAACTGAACCTAGCAGCCAGTGTTCTCCACCACTGAGCCGTCTCTCCAGCCCCTATATCAATCATGTCCAAAAGATACTTTTCACTCCACTCCTCTCTGGCTCTCACAGTCTTTCTGCCCCTTCTTCCTCGATAGTCCCTGAGGGGTCTGATATAGTGGCCTCGTGTCAGCATATCACCGAGACTTATTCTCTGCACCTGGACCAGTTATGAGGTTCTGCCTTAACCAACATCCACTGCACAAATAAACTTCTCTGGTGAGATCTGAGAGCAGCACTAATCTACAGCAGAGGGGTGAATTTAAATTTATTTACTTTATTTTATGTGTGTGAGTGTAATGCCTGTGTGTATGTAAGTGCACTTGTGTTGTGCAGTGTCTGAGCGGTGTCAGATCCCTTGGAACTAGAGTTACAGATGGTTATTAGCCACCATGTGGATGTTGGGATTTGAACCCGGGTCTTCTGCAAGAGCAGCTGGTGCTCTTAACTGCTGAGCTATCTCTCTAGCCCCAGAGAGGTGAATTTAAAGGGCAGTTTGACACTATGTCCATTTAGCAGAATAATAGTAGTAGGTTCACCCCTGGGGCCTGTGAGCTCCCCAGCCATGGATTCTTGGCCAGGTTTACAGTACCAGGCATGTGTTTCCTCCTGTGGAGTGGGCCTTACAGCCAACCAGAAAGCAGTTGGTTATCCCTATAACATTTGTGGAGGAGGATATCGGGTATCTTGTTCTCTCTCTCCACTGTATTTCCTTGAGACAGGGTCTCTCACTGAACTTGGAGCCAGGCTGGTTGCCAGCAAGTACCAACAATCCTCTTGTCTCTGCCCCTCACAGTGCTGGGGTTTCCAGGCTCATGAGGCCATGCCTGGATTTTTATGTGGGTGCTAGATATTTGAACTCAGATCCTCATGCTTGCATAGTAAGTGCTCTTACTGGATGACTCTGCTCCCCAACCCCAGAAAGCTTTATTTAGAACAAGAGAATATGTCTATTCATGTTACATGCTATATGTGTTGTATGTATGTGTGTGTTTCTAAAAGGTATAATTTGTTTATTTTTTGCCTACAGTAATTCTCCAAAGCCTTGGCCAACTGGCTTTTGCAAAATCATTGAGGGTTAAAGCTGTATAGTTCTAAATTTTGTGAGATTTATGAGATTTCAAACCTAGCCCGAGAAATAAAAAATGTCTGTTTCTAGATATAAGGGAAGAAGACAACTGAGGGCAGGTTATACCTAATAATTTTTAGGAAGGCACAACTCCTAGGTGGTGGCCTAGCCAGGACCCAAATATCTAGACTGTAAGCATAGTAAAGACAACAAATTAATTTAACTGTAGGAATTATAGGGAAAAAAACCCCTCCAGAATGTTCTTATTATAAAAATAAGATATCTTAGGCCAGACGTGGTGGCACATGCCTTTAATCCCAGCACTCAGGAGGCAGGCGGATCTCTGTGAGTTCAAGGCCAGCATGTTCTACATAGTGAGTTCCAGGACAGCTGGACCTGTCCCAAAAAGACCGAAAAAAAAAAACAACCCCAAAAACAAAAAAAACAAAACCCGTATTTTCCTTATTATGAAAACAACTTAGAGCATGCAAATGAGAAAGAAAGTGGAGATGCACACTGCTTAGAATGTCACAACTGGAGGCATTTCCACGTGTATCATTTTCGTTTCCCCCTCATGTGTGTGTATCTGTCTTTACAGAAGTATAATCACACACACACACACAATGGTTTGTAGTGTGCTTTTACCCCACTACTGGAATGTCCCATCCACCCTTCCGTCTCATTAGATATTCATGCCGTCACGCTGTGCCACTGACTTCTGTCTTTCAGCATTTACGTAACTAATTTTTATTGTTGGTGTGCTTGATGCTTTCATTTTTTAATAGAACAGATTGTTTACCCAAATATCTTAGTCCAGCATGATTTTTATGTATTTCCAAGAAAAATGGAAGTAAGCTTAGAGCTATGTAAACATTTCAAATGAAGTGCCTTGGTTACAAACTGGTATCTAAGTCTTTTAAAGTCTTTTTATTTTCAGGGAACAGGGAAACATTTGCAGAAAAAATGTCTTCCTATATACGTAAAGACTCCTTTATGTGTAAATGGTAGAAACCTCAATTGGAATTGAATTGAGCAAAAAGAATGTCCATGGGCACATGTATCAGCTACACACTGCTCCCCGGTATGCTGCAAAACAAGCTACCTCAACACTTCTGTGACATTCTAAGAGGCACTGATGATGTTGGCGTGGTGCTCTGCCCATCCAAGCTGGCCTTGCTCATGCACCTATGGGCAGCTGCTGGCTCAGGAGGCAGCTGTTCTCGGCAGGGCTTGCTCTCACACCTTGGGGTTGGTGGGCCGCTGGCTGGGACATCCTGGCTCATGTTTGTCATTTTCTATCTGCTAGCTGGAATATGATGTTGCTGTGCTAGAGGAAAACGAGCAAGAGAGTAAGCACAGGTGCTGCCAGGCTTCTGCTCCATTCACACTTGTTATCACCTATCAGCCAAAGCGAGTCATAGGACTGAGCCTACAGTCAGATTAGGAGTGTGCTATGAGGAGCACAGGTAAAGGGGCATGGGCTGGGGACATGGCTCAGGAGGTAAAGGAGCTTGCTGCCGGGTCCAAAGACCTGAGTTTGATCTCTAAGACCTACATTTAGCCCCTGAAAATTGTCCTCTGAGTTCCACATACATGTGCATGTACACACACACACACACACACACACACACAAACACACACACCCCAACAACAAAAACCTGAGTGAATTAATGAATAAATGTAAAAAAGAAGGAAAGACAGGGTAAAGACTTGGGGCATTACATTACTGCTGTCAGTCTGCCTGGCAACTAAAGTGGCCTGAGGACTGCTGGGTTTAGAATACCACATGATGTCACTGGGTGTCACCTGGCTTGGTTTCATACACTTTAAAGTGTAGCTCTGCTTTTTTTGGCTCTCGCTTGACTCTTGGGAATGCTCTTTCCAAATGGCAGTACTCAGAGGTCTGTCTTTTATTAGCATATATTAATTACACGCAACAGGTTTCATTAGGACATTTCATACATGTATAGAATGTATTTTGATCATGTTCGTCCCTCATTACTGTCTCTTGTCCCCCTCTCACTCCTGCTGAGACCCTTCTTTGCCACAGCTAGTTGCCCTATTATTTTGTGTATTATGTGTGTATGTATGATGTGTGTGCTATAGTACATGTGCGATGCTCAGAGGACAGCTTTTGAGTGTTGGTTCTTTCCTTCCACTGTTGGATCTGGAGCTCGAACTTAGGTTGTTGGACTTGCAAAGCAAGCACTTTTAGCCACTGAGTCATCTCACTAACTCTCATGTCTTTTTTTTTTTTTTTTTTTTTTTTTTTTTACTATGAGTTTACTTAGGGTTGCTTACAGGAGCATGGGTGAGGGGTTGTGGACAGCAGGCACCTTACCAGTGGCTACCCTTCCCCCATCAACCATTAACTGCAAATAGAACCTCAGAGAGGGATGGGGCCTCATGAGCCCTCCCCCTACTCCATGAAAAACGTCAACAGGCACAGTCTTGTATCAGTCTTGTGTAGGTGTTCACAGTTGCTGTGAGTTCAAGAGTAGCTGGGAGTGAGCATTCCCTTCACTCCCTCCTTTGCTCTGGATCTTATGTTTTTTCTGCCCCCTCTGCAGTGCTCCCTGAGCCTTGGAGGGGGTGATGTCAGTGTCCCAATTAGGGCTGAGCACTCAACCCCACCTTCAGAGGCCCACGCCCCGAGGGCGAGTCATTCCACCTGAAAAGAGCTCACCCTTCCCGTTGGCTCCACCCACAGTATCTAGTCTTTTGGGGCCAGTGTGAGTCATGCACCTTTCCTTGAACTAGTTACCATATCTTCTTTAAAAAAAATATTTATTATTTTTATTTTATGTGTATGTGTGTATTGCCTGCATGTAGGTAAGTGCACCCATGTCGTGCAATGCCCTCAGAGGACAGAAGAGGCCTTCGGATCCCCTGGAACTGGAGTTACAGACAGTTGTTAGCTGTCCTATGGGTGCTGGGATTTGAACCTGGGTCGTCTGCAAGTACAACCAGTGTTCTTAACTGCTGAGCCATCTCTCCAGCCCCAGTTACCATACTTTTAATGCAACAGACCGACTGACCGACCAGTTTGGGTCATGTTCTCACCCTGATGACATCCGGGATGGAGTGGTGGGAGTCAGCCTTACCTAATCCTTATTAACTGGAAGAATGGGTCTAGAAACAGTTTCTTTAAGGAAAATAGAGGTGTTTTTGTTTTGCTTTATTTTGTCTTGGGGTCTCCCTGTAGCCCCAACTGCCCTGGAACTCACTAGTAGACCAGGCTGGCCTCAGTCTCACAGAGATCCACCTGCTTCTGCCTCCCAAGTGCTGGGATTTAAAGGTGTGCACCATCACACCTGGATTAAGGAAAGTAGAGATTGTATTGCTAGAAAGTGTGTAGAGGTGGGACGAGCGATGAACAATAGGCGGTTGAAAATAAAACATAAAACATGCCCCCATATGTTGCTATTTTTTTTTAATTTTTAAAAATGATTTATTTAATAACAACATACTTAGAAGAAGCATATCATTACAACACAATTGACATATTCAATAACAGTTTCCTGAGGTAGGATGCATCTCTTTCAAAATTGGCTGTAAATTTTTAGGTTTACAGTTAATTATTACAGTTATACAATATTGTACTCAGTATAAACCCTATAAGACATAAATTAAATGATGTTTTAACCTTTAAAAAAGTTCTCCATTTCATTATTAAAATACACAGTTCATATAGGAAAATTCTTTTTCAATGCAATTGACATTGGATGTTTGCACATGCATTTCTAATCTCTAAATATCTGATTATTACTAGTCACAGTTGGTTACTTTCTGAGCTTCTAGGCATCTGAGCATGGATATAAAGTCATCAGGTAGATTTCAATGGTAATGTTTTTCACATCTACTAATTTTTTTTTTCATTACATCATTAACATATTCAATAACAATTTCCAGAGCAAAGATGCTTCTCTTTCAAAATTAGCTGTAAATTTTGAGGTTCACAGTTAAATTAATACAGTTATACAATATTGAACTCAGCATAACCCTTATAAGACCACTTGAAG
>NW_008354534.1:4209472-4226226 GCF_000622305.1 Nannospalax galili | reverse complement strand
CGGGGAGGCAGGGGGGTGGGGGGTGGTGTGGAAGGGTGAATGAGGCTTAGGGAGTCCCGGCGCGGAGAGCTGCGCTGTAGACTTACCCCAAGAGGCCTGAGGATAGTAGTCGTTGCTATGTTTTTAATCTTGTTGAGATAGTACAAACAAAATCTATTTATTTATTTACTTACTTGTTTAAAAAAAAACTATTTATTGACCATGGTAGGTAGCGACAAGGCATTTAAAATATTTTATTATTTTTATTTTTTGTACATGAGTATTGCCTGCATATATGTAAGTGCACCTGTGTAATGCAATGCCTGTGGAGGTCAGAAGAGGAACTGGAACTAGAGTTATGGACGGTTGTTAGCTGCCATGTAGGTGCTAGGAGTTGAATTTGGGTCTTCTGCATGAGCAGCCAGTGCTGCTCTGCATCTCTCCAGCCCATATTTTATTATATATATTTTTATGTGTATGAGTGTTTACATGTATGTAAGTGTACCCATGTCATGCGATGCCCACGGAGGTCAGAAAAGGGCATTGGGTCCCCTGGAACTGGAGTTATGGATGATTGTTAGCTGCCATGTGGGTGCTGGGAATCGAACCCAGGTCTTCTGCGTGAGCAGCCAGTGCTCTTAACCATTGAGCCATCTCTCCAGCCCCAACAACTAGGCATTTTATAAACACCATCTTACATGTTTATAACACTATGGTTATGTTGCATTTAGACTTTATTTATTTTCATTTTATCTATTGAAGAGTAGAAGTTCATGACAGTTTTTTTTTTAAGAAATCACCAAGGTCTGTGCTACACTGGAGGTTTTGGCCTCAGTTTGTTTTTCTTCAGAATCTGTTCTCTTATCATCACAAAGCTGAAGGAAAACAAAACACACTAAAGATTTCTAAAGAAAAATAGCAAGAGGCCATGATGCACTCCATTAAGGCTGTTTGAGTCCCAGCACTGAAACGTAATTGTAATCCTGTGGCCTCAGCTTCGTAAGAGATGTGTTGTACTTGAATCTCTATGACAGAGAGCCGCTCTTACTTTTCTTTAGGGGTTAGGGGACCAGGATCTCTAACCTGCTGCACTATTCTCCTGTATTGCTGGGAAGAGGTTAATAGGAAGATTAAGGTCAACTTAACACTGAAAAGACTCTCAAATGACCAGCCTGGAAGATGTGTGTGAAGGGGAAAGAGACAGGAAGGTTGTTGTTTCTTTTGGTGAGAGCCTTGAGAGTCTGGCTATATGTACAGGTGTCTTGCTGGCTGGATCCTGTATTGCTTATAGCTCTGAGATGGCCAGGGGGGTCCAACTCATGTGTCAATGCCAGATGAATGGCAGGAAGCATCCAGAGGGTTGTGTTGAGAAGAGTTCTCAGCCTGGTAGTCTATGGCGGGTACCGATAGATGTAATGGGTACAGGAGGAGAAAGTGCAATGTGATTTTTGGGTATCGAGCTATGTGTGTATGAGGGCCATGCCCTCAAGGATGGAATAGTTTATTACTTAGGCATCCACAATGGAGGAATTGCATGAAGTGTTTGGAAATTGAAACCTAACAGCACAAATCAAGAGGGAGACCTTCATTTTCCTAAGGAAAAAAGAATTTCCTTTTGGCTTTGAGAACTTTGACTTTTTTGGGGGTCAGGGTGGGAAAATGTACTTTAAAAGTTTACATGTAGTAAGAAATGTTTTGAGAGCTGGAGAGATGACTCAGTGGTTAAGAGCACTGGCTGCTCTTGTAGAGTACCTGGGTTTGGTTCCCAACACCCACATGGTGGCTAACAACTGTTTATAGCTCCGGTTCCAGGGGATCTGATGCCCTCTTCTGGCCTCTGTGGCCATTACATGATATGGGGGCATTTACCATAGATGCACGAAAAATACTTATATACATAAAATAAAGATAAATAAATGAAAAATTGTAAAAAACAAATGTTTTGGTATCATTTTTTGGATGCCACTTTATATATTATCTATCTATTATCTATCTATCTATCTATCTATCTACCTATCTATCATCTATCTATCTATCATCTATCTATCTATCTATCTATCTATCTATCTATCTATCTATATCTATCATCTATCTATCTATCATCATCTATCTGTCTAATCTATCTGTGCTCTGTGCTTGTTTGCAGTGCTCGGGATTGAACCTAGGACCTTGTGAGTGCTAGGCAAGCACTCTACCACCACTATGCATATATTTTAAGATATGATGCAGTTACAGTTGAGTTCTCAAGAAGATTGGTTTTAATTATCCTTTTTTTCCCCACTTTGCAGATCTCTGATTGAAGCTGTTTCCTGGTGCAGACTGTGCTAAGAATGCAGTGACATTTCCGGCCAGCGGCAGAAATACTGCTCAAACCCTGACTGAGTAGCATTTCTTCTTTCAGTGGTACCGCCTCACAGAAGAAAGATGTATGGAAGTGCAAGAACAATCAGCAATCTGGAAGGTAGCCCTTCCAGATCCCCTCGTTTGCCAAGATCGCCTCGTTTGGGTCACCGAAGAACAAGTAGTGGGGGAGGGGGAGGAACAGGCAAGACTCTGTCTATGGAGAATATCCAGTCCCTTAATGCAGCCTATGCTACGTCTGGACCCATGTACTTGAGTGATCATGAGGGGGTGGCATCAACAACTTACCCAAAGGGCACCATGACTTTGGGCAGGGCCACAAATCGAGCTGTGTATGGAGGCCGAGTCACAGCCATGGGGAGCAGTCCCAATATTGCTTCGGCAGGACTTTCCCACACAGATGTCCTTTCATACACGGATCAACATGGGCTGAGTGGCTCATCCCATCACCACCATCACCAGGTGCCCTCCATGTTGAGGCAGGTAAGGGACAGCACAATGTTAGATCTTCAGGCCCAGCTCAAGGAACTGCAACGAGAGAATGATCTTCTACGGAAAGAACTCGACATTAAGGACAGCAAACTGGGGTCCTCCATGAACAGCATCAAGACTTTCTGGAGTCCCGAGCTGAAGAAGGAGAGGGTCTTGAGGAAAGAAGAGGCAGCTCGGATGTCTGTCCTCAAGGAGCAGATGAGGGTTTCTCATGAAGAAAACCAGGTAGGTTCTGACCTGCCACGGTGTTCTCGTTCTCTTTCCCACAGAGTAGTTGGTGCTTTGCACATGGCTCCAGGACCTGTACCCCAAGAAGTTTGGCACCAGCAAAGCAAGAAGGTTATAGCTTAATATGTATGCCACTTGGATGCCTCAAGAAAGCACAGGAAATTGATGTCATAGCTTATGATCTCCTTATTCCAGTGACCTTTCACATAGTTGCGGAAGTGGGGGAGGATCTCTCCTCATTGCCAACTTTTGCACGTGGTTAATCTTGTTCTCTTTTTCAGCAGTTGCACCAGCAGCTCAGACGTTCCTCCCTCAGAATAGAAGAGGAGAATGCTAATCTCTGCAAGAGTAAACACTTCACATTAAAAGGCCACCCTCTATGGGCGGATTTCTCTTGTTGCTTGCTATTGTTCTTGCTGTGGTAGCACCAGTATTGTTTTGTAGAATGAGTGGAGTTTGTTATCTAAGCAAACTAATCAATAGGAAACAGGATCAAGTAGAATGGATTTGGTACCCAGTAAGAGAAACCTGGTTCATTTTAACTTGGTCTTCTGTCTGTATCCATTCAACATTAATTACCTAACTATGTACAAGGCACCTTCTTACACTCTGCTCTGTCTTCCATGTTGTAGCAAGATTAGTGAGATTAGTTTCCTAGAGTCTGCCTGAAGTTAGGTCATTTTCTTCCTTAAGGCCCTCAGCGTCACTCACTGTCTCCTGAAGAAAGTGTCCCTCCTTGACTGAGCCCACAGCACCTTCTAGAAGGCCTGGGCTGGTCTCTTCTTGAACCAGCCCTGCCTGCCACATCTGAGCTACCTGCTGCTCCTTCCTTGGTCTCCCGGCACATATCAAAGGTTTCCCACGCCCAGTCCTTTGCTCTTGCCTTTCCTTCCCACTGTCAGTCTCCTCAGCACTTGTTTCTTGGTTTGCCTTTCAGCATAGTCAGTCTCCATTTTCAAATCCTATGTTATACACTACTATCTTCATAAGTGGTTTGGAATCAGATATACCAGTGTTTAAATCTCAGCCCTTTCCTGGAGATAAGAGCCAAGAGATGGGGGAGCAGAGGGTGCTACGCCATTTGGCTCAAGAATTCTCAGATAGCATTTCACTTCTGTAGAAACCTGAGATAATTCTGACCTGGCTGAACTAATGACTCTTTGACAGCAAGTCTTTGCTGTTGGCCTAATGACACACTCTGCCTCTCTTCGGCTTGTCTGCTGTCCCTCCTGTCTGACTCTTTAGTTATCAGTACTTTGAAGGTAAGCATCTGTGGAAACATTTTTGACTTGTACAAAAATCTGCCTTTGTTCGCTTTCTGTGTGTAGAAAGCAATCACTTTACCTCTTTGATTATCTGACAAGAGCCAGCACTGGTTTTCACGTGTGGAAAATGTGATTTTTTTCATTTGGAACAGAAAGCTTTGTTCTTCGCTCCTAAATCAAATTAATGCTCTCTGTGAGCATTTCTGCCGTGCCCTGGCTTTGCTGGTTCATGAACTCCCTGTGAGCCTGTTTCTCTAATGTGTATGTCCCTTCTGCTCTGCATTGTTTCCCTCCTTTGTAGAGTTTTTTGAAAGTGGTTAAAGCAGTTTCGCAGTGATGAAAGAGGTGACAAAAGTCTGAAGGGTCGTCTCCAAACAGCTCCCAGACGGCTTTCATCCTATGATGCACTTGAACTTATTTTTGAGCATGGATTCCTGTTTATACGTGTGTATTTGTTTATAAATTACACAATATCCTGCAGTGCCAACGTATTAGGTGACTTCTATGACATTGTGAAAATATATGAATGAGATCAAGTAAATAAATATGTTGATTTAAATTTTAATGACAAAATTTTGTTTTTAGTAAAAGCATCTTAAAGATCTTGTTGATTTGTGCTGCAACAAGGTAAAGAATAAAAGATGGACAAAAAGTAAGTTTTAAAAAATGGAAGCACCTTTTCTTCTCTCTTAGGATTTTCTCAGGATCCCTTTTAGAGGTATATGCATATCTATTGCTCAGGATAGGGTGGGTTCTGCTGGAGTAACAGAACATCTCACATCTCAGTGGCTTAGCACATCAGATATATATTTCTTATTTACCTAAAGTATGAAGGAAGTCAGGTGACTCTAGGGGTAGGTCTTCTCCATGTAGTGGTACAGGATCCAGGCTTTCTGCATTTAGATGCCTGGCACTGAAAGTTCCTATCCCAGGGAAAGAGACTGAAGAAGACACATTGACTCCTTAATTCTTTGGACCAGAAGTGTCACAGCTGAAGGGAATGGAAAGTGTGGTCTGCTCCTCTGAGAGGATATGGGGAAATTACTAACCTTATCTGTAGAGTTTTTATGTTTGTCATGAAAGTGGAGCTAGCCAGGGGTGGTGGAGAATGCTATTCCTAGCACTTGGGAGGTAGAGGTAGGAGGATCAGGAGTTCAAGGTCATCTTAAGTTTGAGGTCAGCCTGGGTTAAAAAAAACAAACAAGGAGCTAAAGAGACGGCTCAGGTTAAGAGTACTCACTACTCTTGCAGAGGACCCAGGTTCACAGACTCATGTTCCCACATGGTGGTTCAAAACCATTTGTAGCTCTAGTTCCATGGGATCCAACCACCTCTTCTTGACTCCTTGGGCACTGCATGCATGTGGTACACATATATACATGCAGGCACACACACATACACATAAAATAAAAATAAATACTGTTGGGTCCGAGGTTTGGGAATGATTGGAGGCCACCCACCAAAATTTGAAATTTAGAAGATTTTATTGAAAAGCATTCCAATTCTTGAACGACCAGTCGGGCACAGACTCCAGGAGCCAATGAATGGAGCCTGGCCCCAAACAATAGCAGGCCAGGGCTTTTATTGGGGAATTCCACAGAAACCCGTGCACGCCAAGCATCTTTTAAAATGATTGGACAGCCCCCTATCCTGAGTACAGGGGAAATTCTTATTGGTAGGGGCTGTCTTCAGGGCATTAGAATGTGCTGGCTGTAATCTTTGGAGCCAGAGGATCCTGTTTATTCCTTATTAGGTCTTAACACATTTGAGCTTGCCTAACATGCCCGGGCTTGCCTAACCCATAGCCCTTGCAAATGTTCTAGTCAGCTCACAAAATGGGGAAGCTAATCAAAATGGAGTCAATGTAGTTTTTGTTCTGACTCTTCAATACATCTTTAAAAACCACAAAAAGAAAGAGTTGAACAAAAGTGAACCTAGATAAAACAAAGTTTGTGGAAACAGTGTAAACATCTTTCTTTGCTGCTGCTGTTATTACGGCTGCCATAAGCAACAGGCAGCTGTTGAGAGTTTATAATACAGTGTGTGCTATGCTTAGAGCTTTGTGTGTTACTGTTCAGTTACTGGCATCAGTCATCTGAGGTCAGTATTAGTCAATTTGTTATCTTAAGATAAACTGTGTATTGTGAATGAAGAATTTGTCCAGGTTTGCCCAGTTGGAAAGTGGCAGAGCTGGGTTTTAAGGCCTTGGTCTATTTCATGCCATGCTCCAAGCTCTTACCTTTGGGGTTACTATCTATCTAAGGATCGCTGGGCTGAGAGAACACTAGTATAGCAGCAAGACCATGTTCCATGAAAAGAAAGGGAAGTTTTAATGGACGAAATAAAAATATGATTTAGGGGCTGGAGGGATGACTCAGTGGTTAAGAGTATTGCTCTTGCAGAGGACCTGGATTCAGCTTTCAGCACTCACATGGTGACTCACAACCATCCATAATTCCAGTTCCAGGGGTCCAATACCTTCTTCTGGCCTCTGGCACACATGTGGTACACATACATACATCAGGCAAACATGCATACTCATAAAATAAAAATGAATAAATCTTAAAGAATGTGATTTAGTTTAATTAGGATTTTGCTTCTTATTTAGGAGTTTATTTTTCCTAGAAATGGTTGTGATGCTGTTTCTAGTTTCCACCTGTGTTAATCAGTGTATTAGTTCCTTTTCTGTTGCTGTGATAGAAACACCATGACCAAGGGAGCTTATAAAAGGAAGAATTTATTTAGCTTACGGATCTAAAGGGGCAAGAGTTCATCATGTTAGGGAGGCATGGTGGCAGAGGTGGCTGGAGTAGGAGCAGAAGCTGACCTCTCACACCTTCAAGCAGACACAAGAAGCAGAGGCCAACTGGAGATCTGGCAAAGCTTAAGAACTCTGTAAGCCTGCCCGCAGTGATGTGCTTCCTCCAGCATGGCCACACCTTCTAAGACCTCCCAAAACAGCAGCACCAACTGGGGACAAAAATGCTCAAATACTTGGAGCCTATGGGGGACATTCCCATTCAAACTACCACATTCCACTCCCTGACCCCCATAGGCTCATGACCATATAAAATGCAAAATGCATTTAGTCCAATCTTAAAAGTTCTCATAGTCTTTACCAGTCTCAATACTATTCAAAAGTTCACAGTCCAAAGTTTTATCTGAAACTCGGGGAAATCTCTTGACTGTAATCAAAAGACAAATTACAAACTCCCAACATACAGTGGAACTGAACACACACTCCCGCTCCAAAAGGGAGGAATAGAGGCATAGTGAGGAAATAAGGGACCAAAACAAGACGAAAACCAGCAAGGCAAACACCAAATCCAGTAGCTCCACTTCTGACTTCTGGGACTTTACTTACAAAGGGCTTAGATGGCTCAGCAACTCCAACTTTTCTGTGTGAAACATACATCTCTCTCTTGGGCTGGTACTACTCCCTGTATGCAGCTCTCCTTTGCAGATGTCTCACGACTCTGGCATCACAAATGTCTTCTTGGGGTCTCCACTGCCACCCAGGCTTCACCTTCATAGCTTCACACAATGGCCTATTAGGGCCTTTTCTATTCAGGGGTACTCCTGCTGCACATTGCCTGACCTCGGCTGCTCTATGAAACCACAGAGGAAGAACTAATGAACCCTTCACTCTTGTATCTTTCATACCTCTGAAGTCAGTGCCAGGTGAATGACACTGCCAAGTTTGCTGCAAGTTTGGAATGCACCCTGGCCTGCTTCGTCCACTTTTGAAGCTTTTCTCTACTGCTAGTAGAAAACCCCAGCATTTTCCTTTCACAAGTTGGAGGTGTTAGGTTAAAAAGTGGGGATGGAGAGGTGGCGGATGGAGAGCACAAGCGGATGGATGAGGCACCGAGGCACAGATGGAATTCTCAGCGGGATACAGATTTATTTCGCACGGGGCACCTTTCCCTCGGGGAAGGGAAAGATGTCAGGGAAGGGAAGGATGTCAGGGAAGGATGTCAGGGAAGGGCAGGGAAAGATGTCAGGGAAAGATATCAGCCCATGGGTTGTGAGCTGGGACTTTATATATGGGGGCTTTAGGGTGTGGAAGGGGGGAATGTTTGGGGGAGAAATCAGGGAGGGGGAAGCAGGAAAAGCAGGTAGGATTAGGGTCTGGAAGTGTTTACTTTTTCCATCTTGAGATAAGAGAAAAGCTGTTGTAATAAACAGCTTCTAAAATCTCTGGTTATCAGGTAGAATCTGCTTATCTTATCTTTGGAGATGAGAGGAAAGGCAGGCTGCTTCTCAGCAGAGTCTGTAGGTCTCTGTTGGGGAGGGGGAAAGCTGCTGCTATTTGGAACCCTAACAGGAGGCTTAGTTGGGTGTGGTCTTTCCCTGGAGGCACTCTCTCCATTGTTTAAGTGCAAATCTCTAGGCCTCTCTTTAATCATTTTAATCTCCTTATCAAAGGGATCTTTTCCTTCAGCACATGCCTTGGTTCCAACATTTATCTTCCTAGTGCTCTTTTTCAATCCAAACTGTACATTCTGCATTTCTTTCTGCCCCATTTTCTCTTTTTCACTGTAGATCTGCATAATATTCATCATTAATAGCCACACCACCATTTCTATGTTAGGCTGCCTTGAAATAGCCTCTGCCAAAGAAATGTGTCCAATGCTTTTCACCTTAGCCTGAGGCAAGCTTTTTAGCTGTGGGCAGACTCCAGCCAGACTCTGCCAATATCCCAGTTGCTGCTTAAGTCCTTATTTTCCTCTGGAACAACATTGTTCTCAGCACTGCTTTCTTCCAGGCACCTACCAGAATGGCCTGTTAAGCTTTGCTTACAGCAGTCAACCACTTTTCTAGCTCAGACTTCCGAAGTCTTCCACATTCTTCTGAAAACCTACAGGGTCAGGTTCTTCACAGCCTACAGTCCACTCTCTAGTATCAATGACTATATTAATTACTTATAAAAGGAAGAATTTATTTAGCTTATGGTTCTAAAGGGGCAAGAGTCCATCATGTTGGGGAGGCATGGTGACAGAGGTAGCTGGAGTAGGAGCAGAAGCTAAGCTGTCACATCTTTAAGCAGACACAGGAAGCAGAGGACAACTGGTGATCTGGCAAGGCTTAAGAACTCTGTAAGCCTGCCTCCAGTGATGTGCTTCCTCCAGCATGGCCACACCCTCTAAGACCTTCCAACATAGCAGTACCAACTAGAGACAAAATGTTCGAATACTTGGAGCTATGGGGTGCATTTTCACTCAAACCACTACACTCAGCTTTCTGATATAACAAATACCTGACATAACTAACTTATGAAGAGAAAGGTCTGCTTTGGCTCATAGTTTTGGAGGTTCCAGTCCAATAGGTGGACCTCTGGTGGGCAATCTGGGCAGCAGTGATATAGTGTATGTAAAGAAGCAAACTGCTCACCTCCTGGTCAGTAATCAAGTAATAAGTAAGGGTCTCATGATCCCCTTTAAGGGTGTGCCTCTAGTTACCCCACTTACAAGACCCCATCATCTCCCACTAGCACCACTGTTGGATAAAGCTTTATCAGTGGGGCATTTGGAGACATTTATCTAAACCATATTAATACCATTTACCATAGGTTACTATGTTTTCCTTTCAGAGGAAAAAGAAAAGCAAAGAAAATTTCCCTTTATGGAAGAAAGAGACACAAAAGAATTGAGATATTTACTTGTGTTTTTTTTTAATGTACAACAACCAGAGACTGCAACTATGAGTGCCATTCTTGTAGGGACTTTAGATAACTAGATCTCACTAACCTAAATTCAAATGCTCTAAAGCAGTCTGAACTGCACTATGTGAAGAGAAAATGGGAAGCAGGTCCATGCTAGTGGATGTCAAGAAACTCGTGTGCTCTTTGCTATGGAATTCATAGTTCTGCAAACTTATTTCCAACTGGTGCAGATGTTTGCCCTTATGTGCAATTTATAGAGGGCTTCCACTCACTGATTTCTTTGTAGTGGATTTAGATGTCCTCTTGGTTCTGTCTCAGGGAGATGTTGAACTCCTTCCCTGTGCTTGAGGAAGTTCAGAAACCAAGGCGCCCATCTGTAGGTGACCCCAAATTTCTTATATGCAAAGGGTTGATGCTCAGGTACCTGGATAGATATTTCATCCTGTGTCTCTGTCCTGTGTATCTGTGCAGATCTGCACAGATATAAATATGTTTGCTGCTGCTGAGAATTGCAGTTCTGAAATTTGGGATCATGTATGAGAGCTGGAGTTCACGGATGTGAGTTGTATTTATGTATGTAAGTCAGAGTGTATGGATGCAAAGTGATCTCTATGTGTTAAGCCAGGCAGGGTGCATCAATGTGAGTTGTTTTTATGTGTGTAATCAAGAGTGTATGGATTTGAATTATCTTTATGTGTATAAGGCAGAGTGCATGATTGCAGAGTTGGCTTTATGTTGTCACTCATGCTTTTTCTGTATGATGTGCTGTTGCCAATTGCAGGGGAGACACTGTTGTATGGACCTTATTCTTTGGGTGACATGAACTCTCAGCTCATGTTCTCAGTGTCATAGCAGTATACTGAGTTTGAGGAAGGTGAGGTTAAATATTGATAGTGAATGTTATGCTGCTATTTGAGGCAGGCCCCTTATTCGTTTTGGTGGCCTCTAGGGTTGGGGTAGATGTTGTGGGGCTGTGGGCTGAATGCTACTATAGGGAAGCAAAATGACTCAGCTTTCTCCAAAAATAATAATAGGTCTTTCCTTCTTTTCTTCTCTCCCCCCTCCCTCCTTTCCTCACTCCCTTCCTCCCTTCCCCTCTCCCTCCCTTCTTTCCTTTCTGATGCAAGATCTTGCCCTGTAACCATAGCTGGCCTGAAACTTGCTATATAATCCAGACTGCCTTCAAACTCGCACAAATCCTCCTGCATCTGCCTCCCAAGTGCTTGAATTACAGGCCTGTACCATTGTGCTGAGCTAGTGTTTTCTAGTCTTCATAGCCTCATTCTATTTACCAGTACAATGACGTTCAGAAGGAGAATAATTTTTCAGAAGGTTTATAAGAAGCCCAGTGCTGTGGTACACACTTGGGAGTCCTAACTTGGGAGGCTAAGGTGAAAAGATTGCTTGAATTTGAATTCAAGATCAGCCTGAGCAACAGAACAAGACCCTTCTCAAAACATTACGAAGTGGCAATTTCATAAAGATTTATATCTTGCAATTTAGGACATAGACGTTATTGACTTCTCAAATTCCTGGATATTTTGTTCAGCTATTAACTTTGTACTTTTAATGGCCTCTTTCCCAAATTAGATATACAGAAAGTAATTTTTAGATATCTTCCTAGGTTATGCGTAGCCTGCCCAGGCTCTGCATGAATATAAATAGCATCACATACTGAGAGACTGTACTAGATCTAATATTTACTCATCTTGTACAGAAGTGGGACAAGGTCATTGGGAAATGTAACCCAAGAAGTGTAAGTAAACCTGTCTGGGGATTGTTACAGCTTTTAAGCAATGGTTATGTGACAATTTCTATTTCTGGATTAACACTATAGAAAAGAATCAACTCTAAATCAATATATATGAGTTTTTTTATCCCAATTCAACATATGATTTATTAATTCTTATTTTGAGCTTGAAACTTAAAAAGTTGAGAGGAGGTCACTTTTCTGTTAGCTTTATTTTACTTTTTTTGAGATAGGGTTTCATGTATCCTAGGGCTGGCCTAGAAATCACTAGGTACCTGAGGATGACCTTGAACTTCTGATCTTTCTGCTTCCACTTCCTGAGTACTCAGATTGTAAGAGTAATCCACCATATCTGGTTTTGAACCCAGAGCTTTGTACATGCTAGGCAAGCATTCTATCAACTGAGCCACATTCCCTAGCCCCTTGTTAGCTTTAAAATTTATTATTTTATTTGTATAGCTACAGGGCTACTTCAACAGGAGCCATTTCACGCTGTTCTGAAATTCTCAATTTGATTGTGAATATCCAGATTTGATGAATTGTATCATTTGAGAATGAGTGATAGGTATTTATTTTATCCCAGCAAGAAGGCAGAGAGACAACTGCATCATGACAGGTTGTCTGCTGACAGTGACCCTCAGCTGATGTCACTTTGTGCGGTAAAGGCTGAGCCCTGAAGTGCTGAATCCCCTCAGATTTATGAGTGGGATTAGATGTTGCTATAGTTTGAATGTAGTTTGTCTCTCTCAGAAGTTAATATGCTAAATGCTTGGTTCCTTTTCGGGGGGGGGCGGGGCAGGGTCTCCCTGTAGCCACAACTGGACTGGAACTCACTTTGTAGACCAGTCTGGCCTCCAACTCACAGAGATCTGCCTGCCTCTGCCTCTCAAGAACTGGGATTAAAGGCATGCACCCCCATGCCGTTTGAAGCTTAGTTCTTAATGCAACTCTCTGTCTTGGAAGGTGGTGAGGCCTTTAGGAGGTTAGTAGGTCATCGGAGTTCCACCCTTGTGAATGGATTAATGTTTTTCTCAGGGATGGGGTTAGGTCTCTTGAGACTGGATTAGGTCTCAAAAGAGTGAATTGGTTCTCGAGGACTGGATAGTTACTGTGAGGGCAGGTTGTTCACCTTTTGGTCTTTTTTGGGCTCTTTCATTTGTCCTTCTTGCACATGCTCCTGCAATGCCATGCCACCTGCAATGGAGCTCTCTAAGAGCCAAGAAGGGGCCAGGACCATCCTCTTAGATTTTGAGAACTATGAGCTAAATAAGCCTAGTTTTCTTTGTAGCATATCCAGCCTCTGGTATTTTGTTATAGCAATAGAAAATAGGCTAAATCAAATGTACTCACTACTTTGATAGACCTGTCTTATCCCTATACTTTCTTTAGGGCCCCTTTCTTTCTACTAGTAGAAACTTGAGAACCTATGGCTTCCTGAAGGCAATATTATCAAAGTGTGTACAGGAAAATACTTTCTATAGGGAATTTTCTAGTCAAATAAACTTCAGACACACATACCAGAAACATTTGTTGTAGAAATTCATAATGCATACATTCAGAATTTTGTGCCTCCTTAAAAGAGGTTGGATTTCTCACCCCCCAGTACCTGAGAATGTGACCTTATATGGAGATAACACATGTAGAGAGGTAATCACCTTGAAATGAAGTCTTCAGCATGGTCCCTAATCCAGTTAGACTGGTATCTTTGTAAGAAGTGAAATTTGAACACAGATTAAAAACATGTGCAGAGAAGATATGAAGAGACACAGGGAGAAGGCGATCTTATAGTCAAGAAAAGGACAGAGGCTTGGAATAGAGTCTTTCCTGACAGCCCTTGGAAGGAACCAGCCTGGCTGACACCCCTATCTTGGCCTTCTAGCCTCCAGAACTGTAAGTAAGTAAAAGTCTGTTGCTTGGCTTATGATACTTTATTGTGATGGACCCAAGGGATACCATACATTACCATATGAAATGCTCCAATTCTTGAAATTCAGCAACACTCATTAAATTTCTTTCATCCAGCCATTTCCCAATCTTCCCTGACCATGAAACTTTATTTTAAACTAATCACCTATGTTTTAAGAAGCTATTGCTGCAATACCCCCAACCACCACCATTATTATAATTATCATCAGCAATGTTCTTTCCTGCTTCTTGTCTTGAGTGTTAATGTGATGCCTGAACCTGAGTCTGCCATATTCTAATCATGAAATAAAGACCAAGAAAAGTGCAGAGACACCATACACCCCACCATCCAGATAGCCTGCTCTAGCTCTCCAGTCACTCGAGAACATGAAGCCCTGGGTGTTTAAGCTGTTGCTGATTGGGCACTCTATCCAATCACATGTTGCACCTGTGTGTAAGTTGTTTTTTCATTTTATTCTGATTTGAGTGTTTGCACATGTTTTCTCCATGTCACATAGGCTTGTGGATTTATGACTGATTCTATACTTTAGCATCACAATGGATCTTGGAATGCCAGAGCATATAAGAACCAAAAAAGTCCATCTTCTTCATCTTGAAGCTGTCTTTTTTAGCTACTCATATTTTTCTCTACCTTTCCAGAAAGCTGGAAAAACTTTTATCCAATCTTAGGTGATGACCTACTTAGACACAAGTGCAATTTGAAATACCTTCCACGGACAGACAGGTGAGAAGTTCTTTGGCTCTGAAGATCGATGAGATGGCGCTGGGCCATATTTAGTTTCTTTGTTTGCCAGAATGCAGGAGAATGATTTGAAGCAAACTTTACATCTTTGTCACAGATGTCAACTGTCTTTTGCCTCAGTAATCTCTTGCAGTCAGTCCTAGAATGAACCGTGTGTACCACATTAGTAGCCTCACAGACTTTTGTTCTTAGGTTTTCTTTGAAAAGATTTGGTTCATAGGAGGAAAAGAAGCAACAATCTTGCATGCTGGGCCTTGGGAGATCTCGGTAATTCCCATTTCCTGTTTTCTCTCTGGATCATGTCAGTTGGGTGATGGGATCTCAGTAGCACAGAAGCAACCAACAAAAACATTTTTGGACTATTTCAGTGAATAGATTATTTTAGTCTCACTACACCAAAGATACTTCATACACAGGAGTCACTGTTTAGGGTGGCAAAAGGTGGATGTGTGTGATCACCCTCAAAGCATTCACTGCCTAATAAATACAATTGCCCCAATACAACATTCTGAGAGGTTTTAAAGAACCAAGTCTATGTTGACAGGGGAAAAGTAACACAGTGATTTTATTGGCCAACACAGATGGGGTGGGTTCTCTTCTGGCCAGAGTTCAAGTTCAGTTTCTATAATTAGTTGCAGGTGGAGCTTGTGTGCTGTTGTTTTGGATCCATTGACATCTGTGTGCAAATTACCACCACCTTCAGTTGGCATTTGGGCTTAATAAGTAGTTTGCCTTTGGAGGAAAATAGAAAATTATAAATCTCTCTCTCTCTCTCTCTCTCTCTCTCTCTCTCTCTTCTCTCTCTCTCTCTCTCTCTCTCTCACACACACACACACACACACACACACACACACACACAGAGACTCCCCAGATAAAGCTGCTTTAAAGGTCAGGCTTTGAAAGCTGTGGAAAGCATTTTCAAAAGTTTGGGAAGTAGGCTTTTTGGAATAGCATGGGAATACAGCCAAGAGCTGGGGCAGCCTGACAAACAGAATTCTGGCATGTGCAATTTCTTCTCTGCGTCTCTGTGAAGCCAGCATTTGGTTGCATCTTGGAAGTGACCTGTGGCTGTTTTTTCTTCTGGGAGGAAAAAGCGAAGACTGAAGCAGCTACTTGACATCTGCGCCATAACTGGACTGGGACTGTTTGGCAATATGCATCAATCAGGTTAACTCGATAGTTCTTCCCTGGGGGTGATTTTGTCCCCTAGGGGATATTTGGAAGTATCTGGAGACCTTTTTGGATGTCATAAATTGGAAGAAAGCAGTTTGCTACTGGCATCTAGTAGGGAGAGACCAGTGATGCTGCTAAAAATCTTGTGGTTTTTAGGGCAGATGCCCTCATTATCTGGCCCAGAATGTCAGTAGGTAGATTGTAGAACAGAGTTGACCAGATGTTTACTTTATCCTCAGTATTCATTATATGTGATTGTCTTCAATGTGAAACTTTAACACTGTGCAGTGATGATCAAAATGTATCTAATTTTTGTGGCAAGCATATGGGGAAAGAGGAACTCTTACTCCATTGCTGGTGGGAATGTAAACTTGTATAGCTACTGTGGAAATCAGTATGGAGGGTCCTCAAGAAACCTAGAAATAGAACTACCATATGACCCAGCTACACCACTTCTGGGTATTTACCCAAAGGACTCCTAAGTCGACACACCACAGAGACACTTGTGAATACGTTTATTGCTGTAATATTCACGATAAGCCAGGAAATGGAACCAGTCTAGGTGTCCATCAACAGATGAATGGATAAAGGAAATGTGTCACATATACACAATGGAATTTTATATAGCTGTAAAACACGAAGTCATGAAAACGATTTAGAAGAAAATAGGTGGAGCTGGGATTCATTATGTTAAGGTAAGTGAGTCTGGCCCAGAAAGAAAAGTACTGCATATTTTCTCTTATATGTGGAACCCAGATTTAAAATTATGTGTGTGTATTTGTGTGTGTGTGTGTGTGTGTGTGTTGTCACAAACTAGAAAGGGGATCATGAGAGGGGAGAAAGAGATCTTAAGGGGGGGATAGAGAGGTAATGCAGCACATATGATAGGAAAGCAGAGGGACTACCAGTGGGAAGGAAGGGAACGAGCCAGAGGGGCCATGGGCACGTGGGAGGGCGCTGGGGAGATAAATGAGAGCAAAGTGTAGCGAATCCTGCCTATGAAGATGCTGCAGTGAAGTCATTACTTTGTGTGTAAACCAAAAACTTCATTAAAAATACATATATTTCAACTGGGCGTGGTGGCGCACGCCTTTAATCCCAGCTCTCGGGAGGCAGAGGCAGGTGGATCTCTGTGAGTTCAAGGCCAGCCTGGTCTACATAGTGAGTGCCAGG